>NW_019245549.1:80681-87327 GCF_002742605.1 Olea europaea var. sylvestris
CATGATAACTTCGGGTTTTTTGTTGAATTACTTGTCTAAATCGATTGGAATCGAGCCGATGAAATGTGGTTTTTGATTTCATGCTAACTTCGGGTTTGTTCGTTTTTGACGAATTGCTAGTCTAATTCGATTGGAATCGAGCCAGTGAAAAGTTATTTTTGATTTTATGATAACTTCAGGTTTGTTCGTTTTTGGGCGAATTGCTAGTCTAATTTGATTGGAATAGAGTTTGATTTCATAATAACTTTGGGTTTGTTCGTTTTTGGCGATTTGCTAGTCTAATTCGATTGAAATCGAGCCAATGAAAAGTGGTTCTTTTGTTTCAGGATAACTTCGGGTTCGTTCGTTTTTGGCGAATTGCTAGTCTAATTCGATTTGAATCGAGCCAATGAAAAGTGGTTTTTGATTTCACGATAACATTAGGTTTTTTCATTTTGGATGAATTACTAGTCGTATTCGATTGGAATCGAGTCAATGAAAAGTGGTTATTCATTTCAAGATAACTTTAGGTTTGTTCGTTTATGACGAATTGCTTGTCTAAGTCAATTGGAATCGAGCCAATGAAAAGTGACTTTTGAATTCATGATAACTTCGGGTTTGTTCATTTTTGGCGAGTTGCTCATCTAAATCGATTGGAATCGAGCCAATGAAAAGTGGCTTTTGATTTCATGATAACTTCGGGTTTGTTCATTTTGGCGAATTACTTATCTAGTTCAATTGGAATTGAGCCAATGAAAAGCGGCTTTTCATTTCATGATATCTTCGAATTTGTTCGGTTTGGCGAATTGCTCGTCTAAGCCGATTGGAATCCAGTCCATGAAAGTGGTTTTTCATTTCAAGATGACTTCAGCTTTGTTCGTTTTTGGTGAAATGCTAGTCTAAATCGATTGGAATCGAGCCAATGGAAAGTGGTTTTTCATTTGATGATATCTTTGGGTTTGTTCATTTTAGCGGATTGCTCGTCTAGTTTAATTGGAATCGAGCCAATGGAAAATGATTTTACATTTCATGATAACTTCGTGTTTGTTCGTTTGGGGGAATTGCTCGTCGAATTCGATTGGATCGAGCCAATGAAAAGTGATTCATGATTTCATGTTAACTTCGGGTTTGTTTATTTTTGGCGAATTGCTAGTCTAAATCTACTGGAATCGAGCCAATGAAAAGTGGCTTTCGATTTCATGATAACTTTGGGTTTGTTCATTTTGGCGAATTGTTCGTCTAATTCGATTGGAATCGAACCAATGAAAAGTGATTTTTAGTTTCATGATAACTTTGGGTTTGTTCATTTTTGGCGAATTGCTGGTTTAATTTGATTGGAATCGAGCCAATGAAAAGTGGTTTTTCACTTCATGATAACTTCAAGTTTGTTTTTTTTGGCGAATTGCTAGTCTAAATCTTTTGGAATCGACGCAATGAAAAGTGGCTTTTGATTTCGTGATAACTTCTGGTTTATTCATTTTGGTGAGTTGCTTATCTAGTTCGATTGGAATCGAGCCAATGAAAAGTGGTTTTTCATTTCATGATAACATCTGGTTTGGTCGTTTTGGGGAATTGCTCATCTAATTAGATTGGAATTGAGCCAACGAAAAGGGGTTATTCATTTCATGATAACTTTGGGTTTGTTCGTTTTTGGCGAATTACTAGTCTAAATCTGTTGGAATCGAGCCGATGAAAAGTGGCTTTTGATTTCATGATAACTTTAGTTTGTTCATTTTGGGGAATTACTCGTCTAATTCGATTGGAATCGAGCCAATGAAAAGTGGTTTTTGATTTCAAAATAACTTCGGGTTTGCTCGTTTTTGGCGAATTGCTAGTCTAATTCGACTGGAGTCGACCCAATGAAAAGTTGTTTTTGATTTCATGATAACTTCGGGTTTGTTCATTTTTTGGCGAATTGCAAGTTTAATTCGATTCGAATCGAGCCAATGGAAAGTGGTTTTTGATTTCATAATAACTTCGGGTTTGTTCGTTTTTGGCGAATTGCTAGTCTAATTCGATTGGAATCGAGCCAATGAAAAGTGATTTTTTGTTTCTTGATAACTTTGGGTTTGTTCGTTTCGACGAATTGCTAGTCTACTTAGATTGGAATCGTGCCAATAAAAAGTGGTTTTCAATTTCATGATAACTTCAGGTTTGTTCATTTTTAGCGAATTACTAGTCAAATTCGATTGGAATCGAGACAATGAAAATTGGTTTTGATTTCATAATAACTTCAGGTTTGTTTTTTTCGACGAATTGCTAGTCTAAATTGATTGGAATCGGGCCAATGAAAAGTGGCTTTTGATTTCATGAAAACTTCGGGCTTGTTCATTTTTGGCGAGTTGCTAGTCTAAATCGATTGGAATCAAGCGAATGCAAAGTTGCTTTTGATTTCACAATAACTTCGAGTTTGTTCATTTTGGCGAATTGCTAGTCTAGTTCGATTCGAATCGAGCCAATGAAAAGTGAATTTTTATTTCATGATAACTTCGGGTTTGTTCGTTTTGGGGAATCGCTAGTCTAATTCGATTGGAATCGAGCTAATGAAAAGTGGTTTTTGATTTCATGATAACTTCGGGTTTGTTCGTTTTGGGGAATCGCTAGTCTAATTCGATTGGAATCGAGCTAATGAAAAGTGGTTTTTGATTTCATGATAACTTCGGGTTTGTTCGTTTTGGGGAATCGCTAGTCTAATTCGATTGGAATCGAGCTAATGAAAAGTGGTTTTTGATTTCATGATAACTTCGGGTTTGTTCGTTTTGGGGAATCGCTAGTCTAATTCGATTGGAATCGAGCCAATGAAAAGTGATTTTTGATTTCATGATAACTTCAGGTTTGTTCGTTTTTGGCGAATTGAATCGAGCCAATGAAAAGTGGTTTTTCATTTCATGATAACTTCGGGTTTGTTCATTTTAGGCATGTTTATAGTCTAAATTGATTGGAATCGAGCCAATGAAAAGTGGCTTTTGATTTCGTGATAACTTCAGGTTTGTTCGAAATCGAGCCAATGAAAAGTGGCTTTTGATTTCAAGTTAACTTCGGGTTTGTTCATTTTGGTGAATTGCTAGTCTAATTCGATTGGAATCGAGCCAATGAAAAGTGGTTTTTGATTTCATGATAACTTCGGGTTTGTTCATTTTTGGCGAATTGCTAGTCTAATTCGATTGGAATTGAGCCAATGAAAAGTGGTTTTTGGTTTCATGATAACTTCAGATTTGTTCGTTTTTGGCAAATTGCTAGTCTAATTCGATTGGAATCGAGCCAATGAAAGGAGGTTTTTCATTTTATGATAACTTCGGGTTTGTTCGTTTTTGGCGATTTACCAGTCTAATTCGATTGGAATCGATCCAATGGAAGGTGGTTTTTCATTTCATGATAACTTCGGGTTGTTCATTTTTGGCAAATTGCTAGTCTAATTTGTTTGGAATTGAGCCAATGAAAAGTGGTTTTTGATTTCATGATAACTTCGGCTTTGATCCTTTTGGCGAATTGCTAGTCTACTTCGAATGGAATTGAGCCAATGAAAAGTGGTTTTTGATTTCATGATAACTTCGGCTTTGTTCATTTTGGCGAAATGCTGGTCTTCTTTGAATGGAATCGAGCCAATGAAAAGTGGATATCATTTCATGATAACTTCGGGTTTGTTCATTTTCGTCGAATTGCTAATCTTAATCGATTTGAGTCGAGCCAATGAAAAGCGACTTCTGAGTTCATGATAACTTCGAGTTTGTTCGTTTTGGCGAATTGCTAGTCTAATTCGATTGGAATCGAGCCAATTAAAAGTGGTTCTTGATTTCGTGATAACTTTGAGGTAGTTGGTTTTTGGCGAATTTCTAGTCTAATTCGATTGGAATCGAGCCAATGAAAGGAGGTTTTTCATTTCATGACTTCGGGTTTGTTCGTTTATGGCAAATTACTAGTCTAATTCAATTGGAATCGAGCCAATGAAATGTGGTTTCTGATTATACGATAACTTCGATTTTGTTAGTTTAGGCGAATTGGTCGTCTAATTCGATTGGAATCGAGCCCATGAAAAGTAGTTATTCATTCCTTGCTAGTCTTAATCTATTGGAATCGAGCCAACGAAGAGTGGCTTTTGATTTTATGATAACTTTAGGTTTGTTTCTTGTGGCGAATTGCTCGTCTAATTCGATTGGAATCGAGCCAATGAAAAGTGGTTTTCATTTCATGATACCTTCGGGTTTCTTCATTTTAGGCGTGTTGCTTGTCTAAATCAATTCGAATCGAGCCAATGAAAAGTGGCTTTTTGATTTCACGATAACTTTAGGTTTGTTCGAAATCAAGCCAATGAAAAGTGACTTTTGATTTCAAGATAACTTTGGGTTTGTTCGTTTTGGCGAATTGCTAGTCTAATTCGATTGGAATCGAGCCAATGAAAAGTGGTTTCTGATTTCATGATAACTTCGAGTTTGCTCATTTTTGGCAAATTGCTAGTATAATTTGATTGGAATCGCGCCAATGAAAAATGGTCTTCGATTTCATGATAACTTCGGGTTCGTTCTTTTTTGGTGAATTGCTAGTCTAATTCGATTGGAATCAAGCCAATGAAAGGAGGATTTTCATTTCATGGTAACTTCAGGTTTGTTCATTTTTGGTGATTTACTACTCTCGTTCGATTGGAGTCGATCCAATGGAAGGCGATTTTTCATTTCAGGATAATTTTGGATTTGTTTGTTTTTGGCGATTTGCTAGTCTAAATCGATTGGAATCGAGCCAATGAAAAGTGGATTTTGATTTCATGATAACTTTTGGTTTGTTCGTTTTGGTGAATTGCTCGTCTAATTCGATTCGAATCGACCCAATGAAAAGTGGTTTTTCATTTCATGATAACCTCGGGTTTGTTCCTTTTTGGCGAATTGCTATTCTAAATCGATTAAAATCGAGCCAATGAAAAGTGGCTTTTGATTTCAAGATAATTTCGGGCTTGTTCGTTTTGGCGAATTGCTAGTGTGATTCGATTGAAATAGAGCCAATGAAAAGTTGTTTTCGATTTCATGATAACTTCGGGTTTGTTCATTTTTGGCAAATTGCTATTCTAATTTGATTGGAATCGAGCTAATGAAAAGTGGTTTTTGATTTCATGATAATTTCGGGCTTGTTTGTTTTGGCGAATTGCTAGTGTGATTCGATTGAAATAGAGCCAATGAAAAGTTGTTTTCGATTTCATGATAACTTCGGGTTTGTTCATTTTTGGCGAATTGCTATTCTAATTTGATTGGAATCGAGCTAATGAAAAGTGATTTTTGATTTCATGATAACTTCGGGTTTGTTCATTTTTTGCGAATTGCTAGTCTAATTCGATTTAAATCGAGCCAATGAAAGGAGGTTTTTCATTTCATTATAACTTCGGATCTGTTTGTTTTCGGCGAATTGCTTGTCTAATTCAATTGGAATCGAGCCAATGAAAAGAGGTTTTTCATTTCATGATAACTTTGGGTTTGTTCATTTTTGGCGAACTGCTAGTCTAAATCGATTGGAATCGAGCCAATAAAAAGTGGCTTTCGATTTCATGATAACTTTGGGTTTGTTCATTTTTGGCGAACTGCTAGTCTAAATCGATTGGAATCGAGCCAATAAAAAGTGGCTTTCGATTTCATGATAACTTTGGGTTTGTTCATTTTTGGCGAACTGCTAGTCTAAATCGATTGGAATCGAGCCAATAAAAAGTGGCTTTCGATTTCATGATAACTTTGGGTTTGTTCATTTTTGGCGAACTGCTAGTCTAAATCGATTGGAATCGAGCCAATAAAAAGTGGCTTTCGATTTCATGATAACTTTGGGTTTGTTCATTTTTGGCGAACTGCTAGTCTAAATCGATTGGAATCGAGCCAATAAAAAGTGGCTTTCGATTTCATGATAACTTTGGGTTTGTTCATTTTTGGCGAACTGCTAGTCTAAATCGATTGGAATCGAGCCAATAAAAAGTGGCTTTCGATTTCATGATAACTTTGGGTTTGTTCATTTTTGGCGAACTGCTAGTCTAAATCGATTGGAATCGAGCCAATAAAAAGTGGCTTTCGATTTCATGATAACTTTGGGTTTGTTCATTTTTGGCGAACTGCTAGTCTAAATCGATTGGAATCGAGCCAATGAAAAGTGGTTTTTGATTTCATGATAACTTCGGGTTTGTTCATTTTAGGTGTTGCTAGTCTAAATCGATTGGAATTGAGCCAATGAAAAGTGGCTTTTGATATGTTATCCCAAACTTCCTGTTATATATTTGGCCAATATGATTCATGCATTTCAGGCTATTCACAATGTTACTTGCATTAGTTTTCTTAATTACTTTATCTTAAAATGGTGCATTCGATTATGGATATTTTATGATTTTAGTCTTCGACTCCTAGACCTGGGTGTTGAATTTTGTATTGAGCTATGATAGAAAATTAGGTTAACTAAATGTTGGAGATTGGCTCGATAAGAAATGGAATATCGAAAAGGTCGAAAATCGGTATCGACAAAAGTTCAAGCTTTCTATTTGGTTAATCGAGACCACCTTAAACCCTAGATAGGTAATTGACATATTTGGGACATGATACATAAAGGAACATGATCATGATTCAATAATATATGTCTCATGTGACATTATAAATATCGAGGTGCGATTTGATGAAATCGGTCGAGAATGGTGGTGTCAATCAGGTAA
>NW_019245550.1:0-836 GCF_002742605.1 Olea europaea var. sylvestris
GTGGTGAGTTCAATCCAAAACAGTCGCTACATTTCCAAAAAGTACTTAAGGGCCCAAAACGGACGCCGTGTGCAAAAGTTACGTTTAATGCTTCGCACGCCGACTAACCAAGCGTTCCAAATATAAAAGTACTCATTCTTTCGAAAAATGGCTGAAATCCCTCGAACGCCACGACGAAGTGGTGAGTTCAATCCAAAACAGTCGCTACATTTCCAAAAAGTACTTAAGGGCCCAAAACGGACGCCGTGTGCAAAAGTTACGCTCAATTTTTCGTACGTCGACTATCCAAGCGTTCCAAATATAAAAGTGCTCATTCTTTCGAAAAATGGCCGAAATCTCTCGAACGTCACGATGAAGTTGTGAGTTCAATCCAAAACGGTTGCTACACTTTCAAAAAGTACTTATGGGCCCAAAACGGACGCCGGTGCAAAAGTTACGCTCAATTCTTCGCACGCCGACTATCCTCGCGTTCCAAATATAAAAGTACTCATTCTTTCGAAAAATGGCTCAAATCCCTTGAACGTCACGACTAAGTGGTGAGTTCAATCCAAAACGGTCGCTAAGTTTCCTAAAATTACTTATGGGTCTAAAACGGACATCGTGTGCAAAAGTTACACTCAATTCTTCTTACGCCGATTATCCAAGCGTTCCAAATATAAAAGTGCTCATTCTTTTGTAAAATGGCTGAAATCCCTCGAACGACACGACGAAGTCGTGAGTTCAATCCAAAATGGTCGCTACATTTCCAAAAAGTACTTATGGACCCAAAACGGACGCCGTGTGCAAAAGTTACGCTCAATTCTTCTTACGCCGACTATCCAAGCGTTCCAAACATA
>NW_019245550.1:1080-1497 GCF_002742605.1 Olea europaea var. sylvestris
ACGTCACGACGAAGTGGTGAGTTCAATCCAAAACGGTCGCTACATTTCCAAAAAGTACTTATGGGCCCAAAACGGACACCGTGGGCAAAAGTTAAGCTCGATTCTTCGTACGCCAACTATCCAAGCGTTCCAAATATAAAAGTGCTCATTCTTTCGAAAAATGGTCGAAATCCCTCGAACGTCACGAAGAAGTTATGAGTTCAATCCGAAACGGTCGCTACATTTCCTAAAAGTACTTGTGGGCCCAAAACGGACGCCGTGTGCAAAAGTTACGTTCAATTCTTCGCACGCCGACTATCCAAGCGTTGCAAATATAAAAGTGCTCATTCTTTCAAAAAATGGCCGAAATCCCTCGAACGTCACGACGAAGTTGCGAGTTCAATCCAAAACGGTTGCTACATTTTCAAAAAGTATTTA
>NW_019245551.1:0-246 GCF_002742605.1 Olea europaea var. sylvestris
AAATTTTAGCCCATTCCGACACCGTCGCGAAAAATGACGAAATTGCCCCCGACGCGATTTTTGTTTCCGATCAACCTATCAAAATTTAGTCCATTCCGACACAGTCGCGAAAAGTGACGAAATTGCCCCAGGCCCGATTTTTATTTCCGATCAGCCTGTAAAATTTGAGCCCATTCCGACACCATTGCAAAAAAAGACGAAATTGCACCCGACGCGATTTTTGTTTCCGATCAACCTGTCAAATTT
>NW_019245551.1:427-1497 GCF_002742605.1 Olea europaea var. sylvestris
ACCAGTCAAATTTTAGCCCATTCCGACACCGTCGCGAAAAATGACGAAATTGCCCACGACGCGATTTTTGTTTCCGATCAACCTATCAAATTTTAGCCCATTCCGACACAGTCGCGTAAAATGACGAATTTGCCCCAGGCGCGATTTTTATTTCCGATCAACCAGTCAAATTTTAGCCCATTCCGACACAGTCACGAAAAATGACGAAATTGCCCACGGCGCGATTTTTGTTCCCGATCAACCTGTCAAAGTTGAGCCCATTTCGACACCATTGCAAAAAATGACGAAATTGGCCCGACGCCGTTTTTGGTTCCGATCAACCTGCCAAATTATAGCCAATTACGAAACAGTCGCGAAAAAAGACGAAATTGCCCCCGGCGCGATTTTTGTTTCCGATCAAACTGTCAAATTTTAGCCTATTCCGACACCATCGCGAAAAATGACGAAATTGGCCCGACGCCATTTTTGGTTCCGATCGACCTGCCAAATTATAGCCAATTCCGAAACAGTCGCGAAAAAAGACGAGATTGCCCCCGGCGCGATTTTTGTTTTCGATCAACCTGTCAAATTTTAGCCCATTCCGACACAGTCGTGAAAAATGACGAAATTGTCCCTCGCGCGATTTTTGTTTCCGATCAGCCTGTCAAATTTGAGGCCGTTCCGACACCACTGCAAAAAATGACGAAATTGCACCCGGCGCGATTTTTGTTTCTAATCAACTTGTCAAATTTTAGCCCATTCCGACACCGTCGCGAAAAATGACTAAATTGCACTCGACACGATTTTTGTTTCCGATCAACCTGTCAAATTTTAGCCCATTCCGACACAGTCGCCAAAAATGACGAAATTGCACCTCGCGCGGTTTTTGTTTCCGATCAGCCTGTCAAAATTTAGCCCATTCCGACACCGTCGCGAAAAATGACGAAATTGCCCCAAGCGCGATTTTTGTTTCCGATCAAACTGTCAAATTTTAGCCCATTCCGACATCGTCGCGAAAAATGACGAAATTGCCCCCGACCCGATTTTTGTTTCCGATCAACCGTCAAATTTTAGCCCATTCC
Organism: Olea europaea var. sylvestris; assembly: GCF_002742605.1. Classification (NCBI taxonomy): domain Eukaryota; kingdom Viridiplantae; phylum Streptophyta; class Magnoliopsida; order Lamiales; family Oleaceae; genus Olea; species Olea europaea. Next base: position 1,489 of record NW_019245551.1, read on the forward strand.
GACACAGTC
>NW_019245552.1:0-1497 GCF_002742605.1 Olea europaea var. sylvestris
AAATTACAAATTCAAACTTAATTACCCAAGTAAACTTGCGTTTCCAGGTATTGATGAAATTCCTGTGCTTGAATTGCCCATAGCATCCCCTGTGCTTGTCTACATAGACCAAAAAGACACTGTTAATCCAACATCTGAAGAGAAGAGAAGGGAGGGAAATGGGAAAGGAATTACCACTTGATATCAATGAACTTCATGGCAAGACAAGAAGTAAATATATTATCATACGTCAAGCAAGCATATTTTAAGGCTAACAATAAGAATGAACAGAAGTCAAGAACCACCTAGCATAGGTATATAAATGTTACACTAGGTGATGCATTTCAAACTACAAGAGAAATTGAGGCTTTTTCCAAGAATCCACTTCATTAAAACCAGAGATGAAATACTTCAATTCAAAATTTGAGGATGATTCAGATAATGCATCTGATATAAAGATCTGTTGTTGAAAAAGCAGCTTCTCAAGGAGGTCTTCTGGGGAATCGAGGTAAAAAGATACATCTCTAGTGACAAGAAACTATTTATAAAACAGCATGTATCACATGGACAGAATCTATTTTTATTCAGAGAAAGAAATAGGATTATGCTATGAATTAGTCAACTTAAGTCTAGAACTTCACATGAACTCAGTATTTATAATTCTGCAGATAATTTTCACCACCACGTAGAAAGAAAAGTCAAGAAAAATCATTTACACACCTTCTCATGATATTGTTTCACTATTTGTAAAAATTGGTCAACAGCTTGGCATGCCTTTGATCGAACATCACTGTGCCAATTAAAGGAGAGTGACTCAAAAAAACATGTACTTGCTAAAACACTAATAGAATGAGTTGCTCATTAATCACAGAAATAAGGTGCACATGAAACCAAAACAACATAAATACAGGTGTAAGAAACCAAACTACCAAGGACATAATGCCACAGCATTACAGGCACAAGAAACCATTAAAAACAGGGAAATAAGAAGAATGAAAAAATATATCCAGCATTCAGCCCCCACGGATGCAAGTCCTCAGGCCCAAATCTCAGCCAAGTGATAATAAATTTTCCAACGATGAGGTAAACAAAAATATAGTTTCCAGTAATCCAAATTTGGGAGAGGTGCAAGTACACTGTACTGGCATGCCGTATTTTCTGTGAACATCAACAGGATGCATCATATTGAGAAAAAAATATATATAGTGCTTGCTTGGCTAAAGTTTTTAAGTGCTTATAAGCAGTGGGTCCCATGAAATGTGTGGTTAAAAAGTAGGTGAATAAAAATAAAGTTTGACTAGCTTATAAGCAATTATAAGCTTTGCCAACATGCACTTAGTTTTTAGAACAGTCAGAAGTGCAGTCAGGTGGTATTTTTGTCATTTCCATGAGACATTGGTTATATCTTAATAATTGAGGCCCAGCTCATAACTAAATCAATCAACTGTGGAATTATAGTTATCACGAAAAGGAATAAGATTGTAATGAGGGCAGCCACCATTATTTTCAGTAAGCACA
>NW_019245553.1:0-1497 GCF_002742605.1 Olea europaea var. sylvestris
CCCAACAGTTAACAATACTAATTGAGATTCAGCCCAAACCAACTCTAAATCTATGATTTCTCTCTGCCGATTTTGGATGATTTACAATGCTCTACTAGAACGTGATAATCACTCACACTCTATCAAGATCAAGTCGATGCAAAGTCTGAGGCTGAATATTTTGCTACCCAATCTTATCACGGTCCTTGTTATGAATCGGACCAGATTTGAAACCACTTTATTGAAAGCGGAATAGTTCCAATGCCAATTTGTTAAGAATATATAAGAGATTAAAACAATTATATGAAGTAAATATCACAAGACCATAAGAAGAAATTAATTTGCAGAAAATTGAGATTTTATTATAATATGGAGAAAGAATACAAAGATTTTATATTTACGGTTTGTTTAACTTATAACGAGGTTAAACAATCTAACTACATTAAAAAGAAGAGCCAAAAATATATATAACAATTCAAGTCCTAAAATTGGAGTTGCATATGAAATAGAGTGCCCAAAAGTTTCGTATTCTTGATTCCTTCAAGTTCAACATAAATTTCAACTCCCAATAAGCTTTCAAATAGAATTTCAACTATAATTTGTTCAATAGACTTCGAATTAGATTACAAAAGCCTTCCAAATAGAATTTCTCTTCATGTGCACTTTAACTAGAACTTTCAATTATTTTCAATAAAGAATTCGGATCACACACAAATTCTAACAATCTCCATTTTGACACGAATTTCACTGCAATGAGAAAAAATTTCTCCACTTGAAGACAAATTTTATTGCAAGAATTAAACTTGAACCTTTCAATAAAAACACAAACAAACTTATCCATCAACAATTCCAACTATAATTTTTTCCACCTTTGCTATCCCAATTAGGGGCAAAAGTAATATAATGACCACCAAGCAAGGTCGACACAAGCCCTGTAACAGAATTACAACCGAATGCATCAAAAGAAAGATGTTGACTAGAGTCAAACCCTTAACCATATTCAAAACATCAACAAAATCAATAGAATTGTACCTATATGGAATTTTATGGTAAAAAATGGGTCTATTTCTAGTAAGTGAATATAATGACATCGTCGATAATGATGGCAAGAAGGATTTATCCATATCTTCAAAATTCAACTAGGATGTACTCTTAAACGAATATACCAAATTAGACTCCAATAGTACAGATGCCAACTCTAAGTCTACCCGAGTTCTTAAAATATGTTGATTACTTGAAGATTCTGTATAACACCGCAAGACATATGACAAAACATTGACTCCTTTATGAACCTTCAGGACTCCACCTTCAACAATGTACATATACCATTTTGAATCAAGAGACTTAATGAGATAAGATTTCTCTTCAGGTCTGGAACCTGTCTCACTGCATAAAGTGTTCTAACCGTTCCATCAAACATCTTTATTCCGACCTAACCAATACAAACTATCCAATAAGGTGTGTTATTACTGGTCATCACAACACCTATTGAAACTTCTTCATATGTTGAAAAAAAAA
>NW_019245554.1:0-1497 GCF_002742605.1 Olea europaea var. sylvestris
ATCCAAGCGTTCCAAATAAGCAAGTGCTCACTCTTTCAAAAAATGGCCGAAATCCCTCATACGTCACGACGAAGTGGTGAGTTAAACCCAAATCTGTCGCTACATTTCCAAAAAGTACTTATGGTCCCAAAACGAACACCGGGTGCAAAAGTTGCGCTCAATTCTTCGTACGTCGGCAATCCAAGCGTTCCAAATATGCAAGTACTCACTCTTTCGATAAATGGTCGAAATTCCTCATACGTCACGACGAAGTTGTGAGTTCAATCCAAAACGGTCGCTACATTTCCAAAAAGTACTTATGGTCCCAAAACGGACACCGGGTGCAAAAGTTACGCTCAATTCTTCGTACGCCGACAATCCAAGCGTTCCAAATATGCAAGTGCTCATTCTTCCGAAAAATGGCCGAAATTCCTCGTACGTCCCGACGAAGTTGTGAGTTCAATCTAAAACGGTCGCTACATTTCCAAAAAGTACTTATGGTCCCAAAACGGACACCGTGTGCAAAAGTTGCGCTCAATTCTTCATACGTCGACAATCCAAGCGTTCCAAATATGCAAGTGCTCATTCTTCCGAAAAATGGCCGAAATTCCTCGTACGTCCCGACGAAGTTGTGAGTTCAATCCTAAACGGTCGCTACATTTCCAAAAAGTACTTATGGTCCCAAAATGGACACCGGGTGCAAAAGTTATGCAAAATTCTTCGTACGTCGGCAATCCAAGCGTTCCAAATATGCAGGTGCTCACTCTTTCGATAAATGGCCGAAATTCCTCATACGTCACGACGAAGTTGTGAGTTCAGTCCAAAACGGTCGCTACAATTCCAAAAAGTACTTATGGTCCCAAAACGGACACCGGGGGCGAAAGTTGCGCTCAATGCTTTGTACGTCGACAATCCAAGCGTTCCAAATATGCAAGTGCTCACTCTTTCAAAAAATGGCCGAAATCCCTCATACGTCACGATGAAGTTGGGAGTTCAATCCAAAATGGTCGCTACATTTCCAAAAAGTACTTATGGTCCCAAAACGGACACCGGGTGCGAAAGTTGCGCTCAATGCTTTGTACGTCGACAATCCAAGCGTTCCAAATATGCAAGTGCTCAATCTTTAGAAAAATGGCCAAAATCCCTCATATGTCTTGTCGAAGTTGTGAGTTCAATCCAAAACGGTCGCTACATTTCCAAAAAGTACTTATGGTCCCAAAACGGACACCGTGGGCAAAAGTTACGCTAAATTCTTCGTACGCCGACAATCCAAGCGTTCCAAATATGCAGGTGCTCATTCTTTTGAAAAATGGCCGAAATCCCTCATACATCACGATGAAGTTGTGAGTTAAATCCAAAACGGTCGCTACATTTCCAAAAAGGACTTACGGGGCCAAAACGGACACCGGGTGCAAAAGTTACGCTCAATTCTTCTTACGCAGACAATCCAAGCATTCCAAATATGCAAGTGCTCATTCTTTCGAAAAATGGCCGAAATCCCTCATACGTCGCGACGAC
>NW_019245555.1:0-1497 GCF_002742605.1 Olea europaea var. sylvestris
AACTTCGTCGTGACGTATGATAGATTTCGGCCATTTTTCGAAAGAACGAGCACTTCTATATTTGGAACGCTCAGATAGTCGGCTACGAAGAATTGAGTGCAACTTTTGCAAGAGGTGTTCGTTTCGGGCCCATAAGTACTTTTTGGAAATGTAGCGACCCTTTTGGACTGAACTCACTAATTCGCCGTGACGTCTGAGGGATTTCGGCCATTTTTCGAAAGAACGAGGACTTCTATATTTGGAACGCTCGGATAGTCGGTGTACGAAGAATTGAGCGTACCTTTTGCACACGGTGTCCGTTTTGGGCCCATAAGTACTTTTTGGAAATGTAGCGACCCTTTTGGATTGAACTCACCACTTCGTCGTGACGTATGACGGATTTCGGCCATTTTTTGAAAGAAAGAGCAATTTTATGTTTGAAGGATTGGATAGTCGGCGTACGAAGAATTGAGCATACCTTTTTGCACACGGTGTCAGTTTTGGGCCTATAAGTACTTTTTGGAAATGTGGCGACCCTTTTGGATTGAACTCACAACTTCCTCGTGACCTATAAGGGATTTCGGACATTTTTCAAAAGAATGAGCAATTTTATGTTCGGAAGGCTTGGATAGTCGGCGTACGAAGAATTGAGCGTAACTTTTGCACACGGTGTCCGTTTTGGCCCCATAAGTACTTTTTGGAAATGTAGCGACCCTTTTGGACCGAACTCACTACTTCATCGTGACGTTTGAGGGATTTCGGCCATTTTTTGAAAGAACGAGCACTTCTATATTTGGAACGCTCGGATAGTCTACGTACGAAGAATTGAGCGTACCTTTTGTACACGGTGTCCGTTTTGGGCCCATAAGTACTTTTTGGAAATGTAGCGACCCTTTTGGATTGAACTCACAACTTCGTCGTGACGTATGAGGCATTTCGGCCATTTCTTGAAAGAACGAGCACTTCTATATTTGGAACGCTAAGAAAGTCGGCGTACGAAGAATTGAGCGCAACTTTTGCAAGAGGTGTCCGTTTCGGGCCCATAAGTACTTTTTGGAAATCTAGCGACCCTTTTGGACAGAACTCACTACTTCGTCGTGACGTCTGAGGCATTTCGGCCATTTCTTGAAAGAACGAGCACTTCTATATTTGGAACGCTCGGATAGTCGACGTACGAAGAATTGAGCGTACCTTTTGCACATGGTGTCCGTTTTGGGCCCATAAGTACTTTTTGGAAATGTAGCGACCCTTTTGGATTGAACTCACAACTTCGTCGTGACGTATGAGGCATTTCGGCCATTTCTTGAAAGAACGAGCACTTCTATATTTGGAACGCTAAGAAAGTCGGCGAACGAAGAATTGAGCGCAACTTTTGCAAGAGGTGTCCGTTTCGGGCCCATAACTACTTTTTGGAAATGTAGCGACCCTTTTGGAATGAACTCACCACTTCGTCGTGACGTATGATAGATTTCGGCCATTTTTCGAAAGAATGAGCACTTCTATATTTGGAAGGCTAAG
>NW_019245556.1:0-1497 GCF_002742605.1 Olea europaea var. sylvestris
AATTTTTTTCCAGAGTGCATAAAAAAAATTCATACTTTTGTCAACCAAATAGGTAATTACCTCCAAAACCAAAACCAAAATACAAATTTAGTACAATGCTAGTAATTTCAAGGTCGAACTACTATAAATTAAAGATGGAAAAAGAAGGGATGAACAAAAAAATTAAAGAAGGTTCCGATGCGTGGCTTGCATAAGCGCCCATACCTCAGACTTTAGTATTTAATTGCCTTGACCGATTTAACTCACTAACTGCCTTGAAACTGGTCACTCTTCCTCATCAATCCAATCATTTCTTAAGAATCTGCCTCTAAGCAATTGCTGAAAATTGAAACAAGAATAGGAGGTTACAATTACGAATTCAAGCGAACTATTCCAGAAGATTAGAAACAATTTCCAAAATGAATGATAAATCAATATATACCACTCTGTGAGTCAAAACTGTTTGAAGAGAAGTAAACGATTTAGTAACTCGCAACATCACCATTAGTATGTTGAGGAAAAAAACTGGTCAATTCTCCATCAGTTAATGAAATGATGGTAGCGTTTAAAGGATACCTCCCAAAAATCAAATTCAAAAAATCGGGGGCCTTCTTTGCTAGTGATCGCTAGTGAACCCATTCCAGATAAGCTTCATTGAGATGGCCAACGTGTAAAAGTTCTGTATGAATTACAAGTTGGAAAATAAGAGTGACAGAGAGGGATACACAAAGAAGAAGATGTCAGATAAGATAGTTGACTGCAAAAGAAAATACATTTACAAAAGAGATTAAATTCTTGTGCTTCCAATTAAAAAAGTCGAAGAAAAAATCAATATTCAAAGGTTGGCAAGATCAAATAAAAAATGTGCTATAAATCAAGAAGCGTGGCTCAATGCAAAGAATTTGCACGAACAAGATCCATTCAATGTAGAGCTTGATGAAATTGCTTCAACAGCAAACGAGGCTTATTAACGTCCACGGTAAAGCCTTGTGCAACCATCATGATTCCTCAAAATGTAACTACTACAGAGGAAGAGAGAATTTGAAGAGTTAGGCAGGTAAAAACCAAAATGTCAAAAAAAAAGGCTTAGTCAGAAAAGAGAAAAGGACAGACCCAATGTACAAGAAAAATGCCATAAAAGTTAGATCCATGAACTTCATTATTTTTGTTTCTAAACTTGTTTAATGCCATAAAAGTTAGATCCATGAAATTCATTATTTTTGTTTCTAAACCGAACGAATATGCTCCTCAATTTTATATTCTTAGTCCTGCAAATAGTATAGATTCATTCTGTCTGGTAAAGCGTCTAAACTTTTGGAGGAAAGATGGATTTACTAACTTGGATTGGCTATGGCTTTTAAGAGGACAACACTAATAGGAAGAAGGAAATGAAAAAAGAAAACTTGTATTTCTCAAATTCAAGACTTTACACACATTTTGGCTTGTTACAAAATGGAGGGCACTACCCCTTTATATAGTGTTTACAAGAATATTCTAGTCCACACATTTTCTAGAGAC
>NW_019245557.1:0-1497 GCF_002742605.1 Olea europaea var. sylvestris
TTTTGGAAAAAGCAAATTTCAAACATCATCCTCAGTATTGATATTGAGTCACGTTACTCGTTACCAGAGGTTTCACCATACATGAAATAAACACCAATTTTTTTCTCACCTCTCATGCTACACATAACATTTGTCGAAGATCATGCTAAGGATCCTCAGCCTTAATTCAAGACTTCCCATTTGCATTCTCATTTGATCCATAATTGTAACTTCCATCTTGTTTGCTCAATTCTTTCCATTCAATTGTATTATTTCCATTTTATTTTTATCATATCATATATGATTATGTAAATATGGATATAAATATGAAATCAACTCACCACTAGAAAGTGTGGTGTGGTTTTTCCAAACACTCTCATGGTATCAGAGCACTCTACGGATTAACCTCCCTCACACAATCTTGCCTCACTTTCTATGGATGTCGAATCCTCTTCCAATCTTCTCCCTTTCAATAGCCTCATCAACATGGTTACAATCAAACTATCCTCTTCCAGCTATCTTCTATGGAAGAGCTATTTTCTTTCCCTTTTAGAAAGCCAAGTACTCATTGGCTATGTGGATGGAACTATAGAAACCGTACCCCGTTTTGCCCCTAAAAATTCTCAGACATCAAATATCAAACATGTGCCATGGAAACAAACCAATCAGTGCCTCTTCAGCTTTCTGTTGTCCTCCATCACTGAGGAGGCCGTGGCAGAACTTGTGGGGCTTTTCACTTCAAGTGAAGTGTGGGTTGCCTTAAAGAATACCTTCAGTCATAGCTCCAAAACACGTGAAATTCATCTCAATGATGATTTGTAACTAATGAAACGAGGCGCCAGATCTGTTTAAAAGTACATTCATGCCTTCAAGGCCATCTTCGATCAACTCCATGCAATCGAACAACCTGTTGATGCTACCGACAAAGTACACTGGTTCCTTCAAGGCCTTGACTCGAAATTCTAGAGCTTCTCTACGATCCAAATGGCCCTTACCCATTTGCCATGTTTTCCAGATCTTGTGCCAAAGGTAGAGAGCTTTGAGCTCTGAGCTCTTTCAAAAATCCCAGGAACAGGGTGCACTATCCCCTATGGCGTTCACGGCCACCAATCACAACCCTACAAAGTTTAATCAGTGAAGCTCTTTTTGCAACCAACAGAGTCGGACTGGTGGTCATAGATGAGGACAGGGATGTTTCTCCCATAGGTGACCCCCGTGCTGCCAAATCTGTTGCATTTAGGGTCACTATGTGGACCGATACAAGCAACAATATGAATGCCTTGGTCTACCCTTAATGCTTGACTTGCTGAAGCCCTCAATTCTTCATGTTCTGTTTCGAAAAATAAGGCCTCACAATGGTTTTTAAACATGGGGCCTCAGCCCATATGACTCTAGCCCAACCCTTCTTGGATTAGTCCACTACTTATACGGGGTAAAGATTGTGTTATATTGTTAGAAATGGCCCTAAGATTTGAGACCATGTTCAAATTTTAAAGTTTTTAGGATATCGATCAAAGA
>NW_019245558.1:0-1497 GCF_002742605.1 Olea europaea var. sylvestris
TCCCAATTTTTCCACTGCATTAGTGCTAGCTACGTTTGTACAACTTCTACCATCAATTATTGCACTGCATACCTTCCCGTTGATGTGACACCGTATGTGGAACATATTTTCCCGCTTCTGCTCCAAGTCATCGGCCTTGATTTGAGCGCTATGTACTCGCCTCATGACCAACAACTCCCCAACTGCAGCATGTCTTCATAATAACCATGGTGTTTTCCTTGTCAATGTCCTCTAACTCCAGCATGTCTTCATAATAACCTTTACTCTCGGTCTCCACTTCCTCGTTGTCTCGCAAAATCATGGTTCTTTTATTTGGGCATTGTGAAGCAATGTGTCTGACTCCCAAGCAACGAAAACACTCGACGTCTCGATTCTTTGATGACTAGGATTCTACCTTTGGTGTAGTCTTGCTAGCTCCTTCGTCCTTTCCTCTCGATACCTCTAGTCTTGGTCTTGCTCTTGCATCAGCTCCATCTTCTTTATTATTTTCCCACCTTGGCTTCTAAGAAGGATTAGAAATCGAAGATCCACCTTGAGACCTTACTATCCCCTTTCGCTTCAATTACTTTTCCACCTTCATGGCCACATGTAGCATCTCTTCAATCTCCACATAATGTTACAATTCCACTACATTGGCAATGTCCTTATTCAACCCCCTAAAAAACAGAGCCATAGTGGCTTTCCTATCCTCTTCCATGTTCGTCCTAATCATAAGCATCTCCATCTCCTTATGGTAATCCTCTATGCTCTAGTATCTTGATATAGATTTTGTAATCGTTGATGAAGCTCCGGGCAATAGTGATTAGGTACAAACCATTTCTGCACTAACATCTTCAACTCCTCCCAAGTATTTATAGGTTGTGCCCCAATCCTCCGCCTCGTCGTCACCACTTGATCCCACCAAGTTATTGCATAGTCGGAGAACTCAAAAACCATAATTTTCACCTTTTTCTCCCCTGAGTAATTGTGGCAGTCGAATATCAACTCAATCTTCTTCTCCCACTCTAAGTACGCCTCCGGATCACTCCTCCCTTTGAAAGAATGAATGGTCATTTTAATATTTCCCAAATTACCATCCAACTCATCTCCACCAATATTCCTACCTCTCACACCTTGCCTAATGCCTCTATTCCTTACCCTTCCAACCTCTGCATCCACAAGTGCATCCTTATCGAATCCAGTATCAGCCTCAAAGTCATCCTGATCATCTATCCTAACTTTCTGCCTTCCATTCCGTCGTGCATTATTGGCTCCCCGTCTAGGATTAGCAGGTATTGGATTAAGCCTATCTAACTGAACATCCTGTTGATCCAATCGATCCCTCACCTCCCCCATCATCCTTCCCATCCGTAGTATCAATTTTGCCATCATGTTAAGTTGATCATAATCCCTGCCAGAATGTGTTCCATTCATATCAAACATCCTATAATCCAACTTTTTCTGCCTCACCAGGTTCACTCAAGATTCACTCAATTTGGCTTTTACCCTCAAATGATC
>NW_019245559.1:0-1497 GCF_002742605.1 Olea europaea var. sylvestris
TCACCACTTCGTCATGACGTATGGGGTAGTTCAACCATTTTTTGAAAGAATGAGCACTTGTATATTTGGAACGCTTGGATTGTTGGCGTACCAAGAATTGAGAGTAACTTTTGCACACGGTGCCCGTTTTGGGCCCATAAGTACTTTTTGGAAATGTAGCGACCATTTTGGATTGAACTCACGACTTCGTCGTGACGTACGAGTGATTTTGGCCATTTTTCAAAGGAATGAGCACTTGTATATTGAGAACTCTTGGAGAGTCGGCGGACGAAGAATTGAGGGTAACTTTTGCACACGGTTTCCGTTTTGGGCCCATAAGAACTTTTTGGAAATGTAGCGACCGTTTTGGATTGAACTCACCACTTCGTCGGGAAGTACAAGGGATTTTGGCCATTTTTCGAAAGAATGAGTACTTGCATATTTAGAACGGTTGGAGAGTCGACGGACGAAGAATTGAGCATAACTTTTGCACACGATGTCCGTTTTGGGCCCATAAGACCTTTTGGAAATGTAGCGACCGTTTTGGATTGAACTCACCACTTCATCGTGACGTATGGGGGAGTTCAGCCATTATTCAAAAAAATGGGCACTTGCATATTTGGAATGCCAGGATTGTCGGCGTACAAAAAATTGAGCGTAACTTTTGCACACGGTATCCGTTTTGGGACCATAAGTACTTTTTGGAAATGTAGCGACCGTTTTGGATTGAACTCACCACTTCGACATGACGTATGGGGGATTTTGGCCATTTTTTGAAAGAATGAGCACTTGTTTATTGAGAACACTTGGAGAGTTAGCGGACGAAGAATTGTGCGTAACTTTTGCACACGGTGTCCGTTTCGGGCCTATAAGTACTTTTTGGAAATGTAGCGACCATTTTGGATTGAACTCACCACTTCGTCGTGTCGTACGAGGGATTTTGGCCATTTTTTGAAAGAATGAGCACTTGCATATTTAGAACGGTTGGAGAGTCAGCGGACGAAGAATTGAGCGTAACTTTTGCACACGGTGTCCGTTTCGGGCCTATAAGTACTTTTTGGAAATGTAGCGACCGTTTTGGATTAAAATCACCACTACGTCGTGACTTATGGGGGAGTTCAACCTTTTTTCGAAAGAATGAGAACTTGCATATTTGGAATGCCTGGATTGTCGACGTACGAAGAATTGAGCATAACTTTTGCACACGGTGTCCGTTTTGGGTCCATAAGAACTTTTTGGAAATGTAGCGACCGTTTTGGATTAAAACCACCACTCCGTCGTGACTTATGGGGGAGTTCAACCTTTTTTCGAAAGAATGAGTACTTGCATATTTGGAATGCCTGGATTGTCGACGTACGAAGAATTGAGCGTAGCTTTTGCACACGGTGTCCGTTCTGGACCCATAAGTACTTTTTGGAAATGTAGCGACCGTTTTGATTGAACTCACCACTTCGTCGTGACGTACGAGTGATTTTGGCCATTTTTTGAAGGAATGAGCGCTTGTATATTGAGAACGCT
>NW_019245560.1:0-1822 GCF_002742605.1 Olea europaea var. sylvestris
GGTATTGCATACATTGAATTATTCTTACTTCTTTATGATTAAAGAAGTCACCTGATAAAAATTATTAATTGTTCGTTTCAATAGTACCTGGTAGACCATGGCAAACGTGTGGTATGATGGAGTACACAAGATTTTGCCACAACCTATTACCGAGCTTACAACCCAATCCAAAAGAAAGAAACTTACAATATTCATAAATATGCATACATAGGTAAAGGCAGGAATGAGTTCTTTATTGAGGATTATAAACTAGGGAAAATTGGAGCAGTGATCCAAACTTTTGAGCTTTTTATAGACTTTATCTTAACCTTCAATGTATGCCACTGTCAATTCGAAACCTTTGAAAAATTAGCACTTCTCATCCATTTGGACGTTGGTTGACCAAGAAAAAGTGTTTTGACCAAATTTAAAAAGGACAAAATGGTAAATTCATAATCATTCCATGTAAAATAATTAAAACAATTTTCAAAAATAAATAAATAAAAATGAGAATGACACTGTTCATCTTCCCCAACCACTCCCACTCCCACTGCACCTCAAACCAACCCAACCCACTAAATCAAATCCCAATCGACTTGCCCTAGCCATCTGAGCTAATTCTCACATAATTCATCTTGAAAAATGATAATATATTGATAGGACTTCACATTCTAGATATGGTATGACAAATCTTCAAATTTTTTCTAAGTCGAGAAAGCTTTTTTACCATTTACTCGACTATTCCATTTGAGCTAATGATTATGAAAGTCTACTTCCTCAATATTTTTTGGTTTTTCTCCAGATTTGGTGGATAGAAGATGGCAGAACCCTTTGTAAATTTTTGGCCTCTATTTCAACGCCTGTTGTTCATTGTTTTTTTTGGGAAATATAAGAAAAAATGGTAGCAATATCTCGAGAGAAGTGTAAGTTGCCTCCGAGAGGAAGAGGCCAATCGATTATTAGCGATAGTATCGGTTGGGTTAATGGAAGGGGTTTGGAGTGGGAGTGGGAGTGGGGGTGGGTTTGGGAAGATGAACCATTCCTCTCATTTTTATTTATTTATTTTGAAATTTGTTTTAATTATTTTATGTGCAATAATTATGAATTTACCATTTTCTCCTTTTTTAAATTTGGTCAAAACACTTTTTCTTGGTCAACTGACGTCCAAGTTGGATCCCAAGTGCTAATTTTTCAAAAGTTTGGGACTGAAAGTGGCATAAATTTAAGGTTAAGGTAAAGTCTGCGAAAAACTCAAAGGTTTGGGATTGTTGTTGCAATTTTCCATATAAATTATAATTCTATTCTATCGAGAGCAATTAATTCGAAGAAAGAAAAATAAACACTCAAAAATAAGCAAATTTTATAGAAGTTTGTCTCAATATGAGACTACATATTGAAGGTTAAGGTAAAGTCTGCAAAAAACTCAAAAGTTTTGGATCGTTGTTGCAATTTTCCCTATAAGTTATAATTCTATTCTATCGAGAGCAATTAATTCGAAGAAAGAAAAATAAACACTCAAAAATAAGCAAATTTTATAGAAGTTTGTCTCAATATGAGACTACATACTCTATCGTCGCTACAGTAATTTACTACGATGAAAAAGGTTTATAAGAGAAAATTGCACTCCTATCTCTTTTAGTCTTTTTATCTCTCTCTCTCTCTTTGGTAATAAAAAAGCTTAAGGGCAACTCCCTATTTATAAAATAAATTAAGGCATAATCGAGTTTTACAAGAAGTCAAATTCCTTAATAAAATTTTACAAGAATACGAATTTTTAAACCGTTCTTAATGAAAATTTGATCTCGCCACCCGGAGTTCGGCCTCTCATCTAACCCCCCCCCCC
>NW_019245560.1:1902-6036 GCF_002742605.1 Olea europaea var. sylvestris
TCTAACCCCCCCCCCTCCCCCAACCATCGACAACCACATTGCAGAGGTCAATTTGTGATCAACTCCACAAAGTGACAACAATTAGGATTGACAATAATTAGGCTCCATAACTTGACATTCTTTGATATAGTTTTCCTCCCAAAGTTGTCACTACACTTCTCATAAAACATGACGATACGAAAAATAAATCATTCTATCTAAAAAAAATTCTTTGAAATAGGTAACAAGTGTCGAAATTGAGGATTCTTTCCATCTCTCAGATTGGGCAATGATTTAGTCATCTTCTTCAATAAGAATCCTCTGTTGCTTATGATGTCTAAAGAATCATCAGTAGCATTCTAGGATAATTTATATTGCAACATAACATAAGCGCTTCTCCTGAAAAGGAAACGGGACTTACGGCTACAGGGGCCCCACTGTGCTGGTAGACAATGATAGGGAATATAGAATTTTGCGGAAAGCCGTATTCGATGAAAGTCGTATATATGGCTTGGAGGGAGATCTTTCAACATCGTTCGACTTGCATGTGTCAAGCATATAGCTAGCGTTCCTTCAAGCTCCCGTTTGGCCCCCGTTCTCCTTCTCATTTTTTTCTCTATCTTATTTTCAACCACACAATCTTTCATAAAATAATATTATGCGCAAATAAAAAACTTTTCAATCTTTTCCAACCACATATTTTTCAAAAAAATATTATTTCAACCATTAAAATTTGGACAGAATGGGGGCCAAACGTGGGCAAATTATGTTCAGACAAATATTGTCAAATTTCTTTTCAAACAACAGTTTTGGCAATCAAAATAATAGCACGCAAGTACGAAATTGGCTCAGGGGATGGGATAGGGGTGGAGATGGGGTGGATGAGGCATAATAATAATCCTCTTATTCCATGTATGAATATTCATATAATGCGTTGACTTTTTGGGTCGAAGTGTGTCATCCATGCTATGTGATTTGTTTCTGAAAAAGTGATGCTCGGTGTAGATTATTTTGAGTTGGTTGAATTTGTGCCCTCAGGATGACCTCTTGATTTCAAAGAGATATTATAGCACAATATTTCGCCAAGTCGAAGCATTCATATAATGCTTGGACATGCAATGCTTAAAGCGCGTATATNGTGTGTGTGTGTGCGTGCTACACGTAGCATATCTTGACCATTTATTCAAATTTGAAGATGCACCTTTTCACCTTCGATGATTCAGATCAGTTGTATAGGTGACGTCTCAGATCAAACCGTGTTGATCCATAGATGATGCCCATCCATTGACCTCGATTTCTACACTACTCATATGACCAACATATCCCTGCTTCAATCACTTTCATCTAACCTTTGTCTTGCACACTTAAACAAATTCGTTAGGGACATGTGGTGTTCTCAAAAGGTGGGAGACGCGATCGCAGATACTCCAACGATCAAGTCAGTCACTTATAATGATGTTTGGGTGTGGGACGTGCTACGGATATGAGCCAAAATGTTCGAATACAGGGAGTCGGAATAGAACCAATTTATAGAGTAGAAAATAAGAGAGTAATGTTACAGTTGTGTGTAAAATTGCATTACATTCGATGACATAAAGTGTAAACTTTTATACTAGAATAGGAAAAATGATAGTCATTGAATGAAGAGATATGTGGCCTCATTGCACTGATCGAGGCGACTTGTCGTAGGAGTCATCATGTCATTTATAGACTTAGGTGCATTTAATGTTGCTGATGCCCTACGACTTAGACCTAATATGAGTGGATTAGACTTGACAAGTTGCTTTGGTAGAGTGACTGCCACTGAAAGAGGTCACACCAACCAATCATAAGAGATTTTGTGTGAAAGATCTCATGTGGGATGCACCTCATGTGCCTAGAAGCTGTAGCATCTTGTATTGCTTCACCTCGTCCATGAGGTTTGACCTCTTCATGAGTCGACCTCTTTATGAGAGTTTGATGGGATTGCCATATAGGCAAAGTAACGTGGAGTGTGGACTTGAATTTGATCATCATGTGGCTGCCATGTGACCATTCTTGGAGCCCTGAAGGATGAGGTGTAATAAACATTATCCATGATATTGACATTCGCCTAGTTTCGTTCTATTATTTCCCTAACTTTTTTTCTCCAAAAACTACTAATCATGTTTACAGATTTCATTAGTATAAACGAAAATGCATGATCGTCATTGTTGAAGATGCTATACAATTTCACACTTCATTGCAAACACAAAGAAAGGAATTAGTAATCATGTTAGATTAATGATCGCAAAAGCAATGCATCTGTTAGTATTAGAAAAGTCAGATAACCAGTAAACAAATTGAAAGGAGACAGGAGTGTAGGGCAGCAGAAATGGAAATAAATGTCCGTTTCTAAGTTCTAACTACATATCAGCAAGTTTGTTTTGCAGAGTGAAGACAACCTACAATCAACAACCAAGATATGTTAGTAGTGGATGAACGTTTTTATAAATTAATACATCAATGGAATGACTTAGAGAGTGCTTATCACAAATGCCAGAATGTGTTTTGACTTCATGCAGGCAGGCAATCACAAAGATTAAGCCACATTCCTTCTTCTGTCAACAATAATAAACAGAATGAAAATTGAAAATAAGAAAAACAAACAAACAAATTTCTATTGGTTCACTCTCAAAGTGACAGCTACTTGTTACTGCAAGTTATTCTATAATAAAGACGAAAAGGACAAGGTTTTCCTCAAACCTTTCATTACAAGATCGACCCAAGCGTTTAGTATGATTAGGCTCTAAGCAGTGAAACAAGCAAGGATTCACAAAAAAATGCGCACATAACTGATGCTAAACTAGCAGCTATGACAATCACATTACAGAAAATGTAGAAACAAAACAATCATCCCAAATACATATCCTTGTAACCACCATAAGCTCCACCTTTACTATATAATTTACTCAGTTTTTCCAACTAATATAAGATTTACGAAGACAATAAATGAATAAATAGAACACCAGGCAGGAAGATCAGATTTCTCCTGATCAATGTATAATCTTTTTGGTAAATAAAATTTTACCTCAATTAGGAACTAACAACCACTATTTCCTTTAGCAAGTGCAATCTTCTGAAGCCTAATTTGCTCTCTAAACTTTGCTATAAACTCACCAGCTTTCCTGTCAACTTCACTTCCTCCTAGTTCTGAATTATCGTCAAGGAAAGTTCTAGCATCCTCTGAATCTGAGCTTATGTCAAACTCACTTCCCGAACCTTCTTGACTCTCTACTTCATTAGGGTCATCAAAGTCTCGTGTTCCTCCTTTCTGATACTTGGAAGCAACCCACTCTACCTCACTAGGATCATCGAAGTCTAGTATTCCTCCTTTCTGATATTTAGGAGCAACCCTCTTGTTTATGTCCCATTGTTGAGTTTGGACCTCTGAACAGATTGCCGGTGATGAGCTGGAGTAAGGGAGTGACGAGTTTGGTGCAGGGCACCCACCATTAAAATCTTGGTTTCCAGTGTTGATTAATGGGTCTTCAAGCTCTTCTATTTTGCCCCCTTTTTTCACCATTGTATCCAGTTCAAATTTGTAATGCGTAATTTCAACCTTGTCGTCTATTTGACTTGAAGGTTTCTCCCTTTTCATTTCATCCACAACATATCCACTATTTCTGATTGTTCTAACAGATTTTGCCCTTGATAAAACTTTTGATAATTTTACATCAGAGACCAAAGAATCGATATTTTCTCTTCCTTTCCTTAATGTGTCCTCTTTTCCACAATCCATCAAAGTCTTGTCATAATTTCTCAGCATATTCATCTCCGAAGAAGAACCAATGCTAAATGGGCGAGTCTTCGAACTAGTTCCAGATGCTTCAGCATTTATAGCTCTGGATCGGGAACCTGAAACAGGTAACAGCTTAAGACCCTTCTTCCTCTCCACATTTTCCACGTATGATCTAGGCACTTCTGGAGTAGAACACAATGTGGAATCTCCAAATGAACCAAATTCGATATGCCCAAACTCAGATTCTCCAACTGAGAGAGGCCTAGAACGCGTAACAGGCTCAAGCTTACTCATTTCTTCTCTCATTTCCATTCTTTGAGACCTTGAGCGCCAGGGGATTGACGGTGGTTGTCCAGCAGCTGCTGCAAACTTCTTCTCCAAATTTTGGGGCACAA
>NW_019245560.1:6799-19465 GCF_002742605.1 Olea europaea var. sylvestris
AGTGCGAATGGAGATTGGGAATGTAGAAAAATAAGGGAGACTTAAGAGCAAAGTAAAGAAGGGGCCATGAATCTGTGTGTGTGTGAGAGAGAGAGAGAGACAGAGAGAGGGAGTGAGAGAGGTTTCAAAGGTGAAATAATTATAACGTTGGTTTTCATTGACGAAATTGCCCCGTTTGTTTTCCTCTTATTTCGACTTTTGAATTCACGATGACACATGGATTGAACTATTACTTCCAATAATTTGTCGAGAGTTTTTGAAAATAAGTGCTTATAAAATTTACTTTTTTTAAGAATCGGACATCAAAAGTAAGTAAAAGTAATGCATTCACGTGTAAAATTATTTTATTAAAAAAATATATGAATAAAAATAAAATTGAAAAAAAATAAATTTTAAAAAATGAGAATCAAACAAGAGTTTTTGCTCTTACCCCCTTAAACTGGGTATTAGCTTCCACTTCGTTGAATATGATCGATAGTGATGCTATAAGAGCTAGACCCTATTAAACCTTGACGAATCAGATCAATAATTGTTTACCACTAATTCTTTGAAGGATTATTTTTTTTGTACAAAATCATGTAGGGCGTCACTTGTGGATTTTGTAAACCATTTTGTATCCTATTTTGTACTTCTAGCATGGTCTTTCTTTGAATGTCAAATGAGCCAAGTTCACTCTCTAAGAGAATGTTTGGTGATAATTAAATTTACATTTTTTAGTAGATTCACTAGATTGTAATAGAAATTTTTGAAATGTGTTGTAGAAAAGTTGTGGGACCCACAAAAGATATGATTAATATTTATTGTTTGACTTCGACTTAGATTATAATCGAATTTTAATCCAGGGCTAAAAAACATGTCAACTTAATTATGAGTACATTTTACCACTAAACTATTCAACATTTTTTGAATGAGAACTTGATAAGCGTTGATCAGTTAATTTTTAACATCCACCATCGTCTTTTTAAATTGTTCGTTTTTCAAAAAAGAATAATTTTTAATATTTCAGATAATCGATTTCACCATCATTTTACCTTTTACGCATCAATGATTGAACCCTTCTTAAAACATTTGTGAGTAGGTGATCTTTAAACTTGGTAGGTTTGATTTCGGATCATGTATTTCGGGTTGCTTGTCACAAGAACTGATACCATCTTTGGAAGGTTTGCATGTTTGAATGTTACATGTATATTATAATACAGAGAATATGATGAATTTTTTTTTTTTAATTGTCAAATTGAATAATGTCCCGTGACAAAATATACACCAAGATATACACCAAGCATTGATGTATTTTGGATTATGACATTTGTACGCTCATTTTTTATACCATAGTTGACAATTGAATTGTTGTCCACAAATAATTGGATGAAAATTTATTCCTTTTAAACAGTCCAATTGGATAATACTATGTGATAAAGTATAAATGATGATGTACACCAAGATATACGCTAAGAATGATTTATGTTTTCAATAAAGCTCTAAATACAGGAATATTTTGCGAGAATGGATACTGATGCTGACGTAGCCAAATTTGATTGGCCTTTTTTTTTTTTTTTTAATGTTTTCCTATCTTTCGAAGGTGACGCGCCAAGTGTTTTTTATAAAAAAAATATGTACCTGTAGCATAATTGTTATGTTTTTTATAGGCATAATTACACAGAAATCTTCTTTTACTATTTTATTCTATTCAGCAAATACTGATTTTTATTTTTATTTTTTGGAGTGGGCACACACACCTACTTCCTAATCATATAAATACACACACCCCCAAACAAACAGAAGAGTGCATAAGCGACAAGGAGATAGAGGAAATCTAAGAGTATAAATATTAAATAAACAAACAAATGACTAGTTAATTTTATCTGAAAATATGTATGATTTTCTTTCTTACAATAGAAGAGTATATCATATTATAATCGTAACTCCCATTGAAACTCTATATATATACACACAAATGACTAGTTAATTTTATCTGAAAATATGTATGATTTTCTTTCTTACAATACAAGAGTATATCATATTATAATCGTAACTCTCATTGAAACCCTATATATATACACACAAATGACAATTTTATCTGAAAATATGTATGATTTTCTTTCTTACAATACAAGAGTATATCATATTATAATTGTCACTCTCATTGAAATCCTATATATATATATATATAGAGAGAGAGAGGTGTAAAAAAAAAAAAAAAGCTTTAGAAATATTTTAACTAAAAAAATTGGCTTGAGTCCAAATTTTTTGATTAAATATTTTAGATAATATGAAATCCCAAAAACCAATTTTTGTTAGGACTTTGAAGAGGATAATTTAAGTTTGAGTTGAATCCCATTGTACTTAGCTTAACCAAGATGGTAAGAGATTTGCACCAATTGAGCTATACACATATTAAGAGCCCCCGCGATGATGATGCATCTCACTCTAATAGGAAGATCAATAGTACATTCAGCCCTTATTTAGTAGGAACTAAAATTAAATTTATATTGAATTTTGATAAAAAGTTAATGAAATAAATAGTTGAAATGTTGTAAGTCCTCTAAAATATGTAGTTAAAATTAATTGTTGACGTTAACTTATATTAAAATTTTAATTTTTAATTTCTACCAAACAAAGATTCCATGCCAAATCCAGCAATATGCCATCAAATAGGTCGGAATCAAATTTAAATTAGGAAACATACTAATTCAAATGAAAACATGACATAAAATCAATATTACACTTAAAGAAAATAAAATAAAAATATAATATTATACGTTAATTATTTTTTTCTTTAAGTGGAGATGTGAAATTAGAATAATTTAATGTTCATGTCAACCATCGACTATCGAGGTTTATATATTATATCGATTCAAGTTTTTACAATTGTTGTGACGCTTGAAGTTGAAGTGGATCTGGATAAGGGCTATACAGAAAGGGTCGGACCAGTCCACTAGGATTAGGTAGGTCATAAATGGGCCGAGTCCACAGCCTCTTGTTCACTAGCCTTCTCACCTTGAAAAATGATTCGAAGGATTTAGGAAAGTTTCACAAGAAACCTAACAAAAATAAACTACTTCTCAATAAACCGTATAACATTTTTTTTTTCAAATTATTATTATTTTTTACACATTTTGTAGCAATTTCCTCAACCTACCGTCCACTTATAATAAACTGTGTTATACTCAACACTCATTCTTGTGCTACCGTCAACACTACTTGTAATATATCGTCGTCATCACTTGTAACATACTGTGTTACACAGCCAAAAACCTCTACAGATTCACACACTAGCACAATCAATCAAATTTGACGCACCATTATCACGACCACCATCTCAAAACCACCAAATATACACCACCTACCACCACCACAACAATCACACCTCCATCGCCATCACCACTTTATACTGCAATTTCACAAAAAAAAAGGGCAAAAAAAGATTATTTTCTCTTGAAAAATGAGTTACCATTACAAAGAAATCAAATAGATAACGACGTGAACACCATGAATGTGCAAATGTGATAGTGACATCTACGATGATTGAGCAAAATAGTGGTAGTGGTTTGATATTTACAATTGAGACATATACGATGTGGGGAGTAACTACAGTGGTAGATGGTGAAGAGATTTGGCATCACTGGGGGATGGAGGTGACTACCGACATTTGATCGATTGATTGACATTACGACTTGGACACAGAGGTGATGGTGGTTCATGGTGGGGTAGAAGTGGCGGATGTGTGAGTTGGGATTTGGTTGGTTAAGGAAAAAGATTATGTGAAATTTTGACGTTTTTTGTGAAAATAATGAAAAAAAAAAAAGTATTCTAGTGAATCAAAATTACAAATACTTAATTTTACCTAGATTTAACCTTAGTTTTGAAATTCAAATCAAAATCAAACGAATTTGGTAATCACCTATCCAACTGTAAATCGATTCTAATCAATGGAGTTGACAGTATACCTTTTGTTTATATATGGCATGATTAGCAATAGAAGTAAACTTGTACCTTTTAACCTTTTCATGGCCAATATATTGTGTCAAATCTCAAAATTGGGGATGTAAACTAGGCCGGGCATGGACTTCATTAGTTTTAAAAATAAATAAATAAATAAACCAAAAATGGTGTTGGGTCCCATGGGGTATGACTTGGGGGCCACTGGGTACACTCTGCACATGCTTTGCAAATGAATGATTCTGGACCATCAACTTTCTCATCATTTATCCATCAATGTCAACCTTTTTCCTGTGAGTCATTCAATTTTGTCCATTTTGTTCATCAGATAATTCCTTCAGCTATAGACATGACACAACCAATGAGATAAAAAGAGATACCCTATTCAGTATCACAGATGCACTATTTTGGAATTTAGGAAAAGGAAGTATCAACGATGAGGACCACATTTCGATACTATCATTAATGTTATCATCTTCTCCATTTTTGGTGGGCTCCACCGATTTATGGACATGACACATTCTTGATATTCTATATTAGAAGCGTTATCTTAAACTTTTTATACTTGTAGCAGCGAAGGTACTTTTAAATGAAATCCGACCTAATAGATATTAAAATGGTACATGGCTACATGCGGTGTTTTATATAATATAATATTTTAAAATTATCTACCATTCGGCCTTTAAAATGCTGGACATGGTGCACACACCCATTTTAATGTCCAGTTAACGGGCTCGGTCTACAAGGACCTACATTGCAGTAATTATAAAAAGTTAAGGATGATTCTGTCAAGATTTGAAGGTTGAAGAGTTATATGCATACGTAGCAAAAGTTAAAGACTTTCATTGCAATTTTTGCCTTGGTGCTTCTTTAGAACATTTTAGTCAACAAGCTATCGCCAGCTCTAAAGGTTGGAAAACCTTTAAAGTTTCCTCTAACAAAAGGAAACACAAATAAGCAAATCTCTAGCTTAACTACCATGAAAGGAATTTGGTACCACTAGACACTTCAAATTTAAGGTCATTAATAATAAATTTCACCCTTCCCTTCCTTCCAATATCTTTCAGTGTAGGGTACCCTGCATGTTCATCTAGTCCCACGTTAAGTTGTCAAAACTTAGCCAAATTCGATTAGGGCCTTCACCAAGAATGACAATGAAGAATTAATAAAATGAATGATCACAAATGGGAATTTTAACTGGTGAAGCATTGGCGGTGGTTTCTGATGGAAAACAAGATATGTCGATGATTCCAACGATTACCGATATTATATTGTTGGTGATCATTGATGTACGTAAACTTCTTTAAAAAATAAAAAATAAAAAATCTCTGCACCTTCTTTAATGATTATTTACTTTAGTTTTTTCAAGAATTACCAACATGAAGTTGTCGATGTCCTAGCACGTATTCTAAACACCCACCACATAAAGTTGCAGCTTACCAATTTTAGACATGACTTCCCATTTTCAATTGCCAGTAGGAATAATTCATTTGTATCTGACTTTGACATGTTGGGTTACCCGATATGAGTGAGGGGGTTGGGCCCCACACATTTATTGGCGTGAGACCCCAACACCCCATGTGAGTAGCAGGTAACTCAGAGTGTCAAACTCCGGGTACCTCTACAAAGTTCTTGCCAATAACATCACCGACAATTTACCATGCTATTAAAAACTAACGACTTCTTGTCGACTTTTAATTAAATTGGAGAGAAATATTAAATGATTTGACAATTTTGTCCTCCAATTATAAATCATATAAAAGTGTAATTGGCACAAAATCCCACTAACCTTTTTATTTAGAGTAATGTTATTTGCAATCGTTCACAATCCTAGTCGTCCTACGTACATATATTTGGCTACTAGTGATTTGACGCATTAATATGATAATTTTTTATTACTTCATGTATCAAATTATTAATCGTCACATGTATATTACGTAGGGTAATTGCGATAGAGAGGGACTGCAAATTACATTATTCTTCCATCTATTGCAAAATATCCCCTATCATTTTAGATTGATGAAAAATTTTCTAGATGACATTTTATGTGGGTCAGACCTCCTATTGTCTAACTCCATTACTAAAGCCATTAAATCCACTTAAAGAGGGTCAAAACAAAAAAAAAAAAAAAAAAAAAAAAAAAAAAAAAAACACAAAAAAGAATAATCGTAGGCGTGATCTCTCTCTCTCTCTTGCAAATTATATTAAAACCTTTCATGTTCTTCCCCCACCACACCACACCACACCCAACCCAACCGTATTCCACACCCTACTTCAAAACTTCATCTTTTTCACCAATTTCATCCCCACACCACCCTTATCCTTGCTAATAACTTTTGGAATCATACTACATGTACAATTTAATTTGACAATCTTGATTAACAACTCACATTTGACAATATCACATTCATCAATTAGAAAATTTATTTTTGAAAATCAATGGCCCAAATTTTGATAATACCAACATTGTCAGCTATGATTGTTAAACATGATTGTACAAATAACGTAATTGTAATTCTGGGCTATTCTTCTCTTTCTTGCAAAGAGGCCCTATGAAATGTTAGAGTTTTAAACTTCATACTTGCCATGTGGCTTGTCTATTTTTCCTTTATCTGTTTTCGACTCCGGAAAAATATAATGATATCAATTTGGTTCACTAATCCGAGAAAAGCACTAGAACAAAATCCTTTGTACAAGGCTTTGCTTTACAGGGGTCTTATCGACCCCTCACATGGGGTCGGCCCCATGCGGGCCCCAACGCCATAAAAATGGAAAAAAAAAATCCGATCCCACCCTTGCGAGGGGTCGGTAAGACCTTGTAAGTGTGGGACCTGTACGCCCAGCACTACTCAAACCACTAACCGGCCTAGCTCGTGGCTAGGAGGAATCGAGCAGAGAGTTAGACAAAGCCTCATTTTTTATCATCGGTAAGAGCATGAGCTGACTAGAGATGAGCCACACAATCACGGGCCAAAACGAGTGTTAGCAGTCAAACATAGGTAGATACACTCTGCCTATATAAAAAAATATATATATACTTTAAACATAGGTAGATACAGCTGCCTGAAACCAGGCAGCAGAGTTGCCTATATAAAAAAAATATATATAATAAAGTATATTTTTTTTTTAAAAATCGAAGGGGAGCTGGCCTGGCTCTTGCCAAACATAGGTAGATACACTCTGCCTATATAAAAAAAAAATATATACTTTAAACATAGGTAGATACAGCTGCCTGAAACCAGGCAGCAGAGTTGCCTATATAAAAAAAAAAATATATATAATAAAGTATATTTTTTTTTAAAAAATCGAAGGGGAGCTGGCCTGGCTCAGCTCTGGCAAAAAAGGCTTGGGTCATCTTTTAACCCAACTTCGGTTCGACTTATTTGCATCCCTAGATGAACTCTCAACACACAAATCTTTTATAAAATGGAAAGGAAAAACTAACTACTGATTACTGAAAACTGAAAAGGACAAAAAAATACCTTGAGGAGCTAACCTTTTATTGAAATAGCGGAGATGGGTTTTGGTAATGATGTCTGAAGATTTATCCACGTGAGAAGAGGATAGGCCCTAGGATTTGGAAGAAGACGAAACGGCTTCGCTTAGGACAAAGCAGTGAGAAACCGAAAACACTGTAAAAACATGTTACTGAAAAAATGTTTCCATAGCCATTCAAAAGGTATAAAAGATCCATAATTAGTTACCATTATAATACGTTGGATACGTACTATTTGTCACTGCAAATTGGTATTCATCGCCTAATGTGAACAGAGGTTTATGCTAACATCTAATGATGGCCCCGGATGCTTGACGCTGAGGTGTCCTGCTCCATCTTGTGGGGCTGCTATTGGCCAAGATATGATTGATATGTTGGCATCTGATGAAGATAAGAAGTATTGTCATTGCCTTTTGAGATCTGTTGGTGAAGAAAGCCAAATTGTATGTGGGTAGAGGTTTTCCAAATTCTGTCATTCTAGTATTCAGAAACGTTTGTCAATTAATTTTAGAAAATAGAATTCTATCCATAATATAAGGTAAAACAATATTTTGTGTACTCTTTTGGTAGGGTAGTGGTAGGATTGGGGTAGAAGATGAAGTTTTAAATGTTTGAGATTGCCGATGGCAAGAGTAAAAGGTTTTGAAAAATTAAAAATTTAGGATCACAGCTGCAATTATTCCTTCTTAACGAACTTGGACGGTAGGAGGTATTCGGCACGTAAAAGGTCATCAAGGGGGTTTCTTTCACCCATCTAAATTGATAGGAAGTATCCCTCAATAGAGACAAAGATCAAGAGGATTGTACACCATTTACCTCATATAAAAATTGTGTGCAATTTTAACAATCACATTGATAAATTCAATTACATTGGGACCTCACTTCTGAAAGTTAGAATCCCCTAACCATTACACTTGAACAGTTAAACCCTAATTTTCACTTAGGAGCGTATGATGTTGGTAGAAGTTGATACAAACTAATGAATCCCATAAAAACGTGTTGTTAAAAATGAAATTTGATTGACATTATAGCAAATAATAGCTATACCAAACAATCACTTAATTTTGTACAACTTAATCAAATACATGCATGGACAGGTAATACAGGACTTATTACAGCATCTGAGTCCCCCCAAAAAAAGCAGATGCAGCAGCACCAATCATGCACCTTGTCCCTAAGCAGCCTGAGGCCAAGAATCTAATCATTTTGCATGAAAAGCATTCTTAAAAGGTTGAAACCATAGTAATCCTGTTCACAAGCCTACTAATAAACTATATTATAAGTAATTATGCCCTTAAATAAGCAAAAAAAATTCAGCAATGTAACCTCCATCTCCAACATTAAATCCAACTTTTGTCTAACACAATCATTCTTCCATAGATTAATTAAAAAACAAAAAGGAGAATTAAGATCCTCTTAAAATGAGTTTATCAAGACCATCCTTTACAAGTCTTTCTCCATAAAAAGCAAACTTTCTGGTCCCCCCACCATCCCAAGTTTTTTAGATGGCAAAACCTGGGGAGAACCTATTACCATTTTGCCCTTGTTTTGAGACTGAAATTTCAATAGCCGGATTGTGTTGGCGAGTTATTCCAGCACCAGCAGCAGAGGATGACGAAGACGAGACAGCCACGCGCTCACACTGAGGACACATGGTAAGGGTGGTCGGAGGGTTCGTGTTCATGTAAAAGTGTGGTGAGAGCTTCAGTGCTCTAAGCTCGTTCACTTCCTTCTGCAATCGTCTATTTTCCTCCGTTAGATTTTCACATCGTCGCCTTAAGTAGTCGCAATCGACCTCTGTTTGCTTTAATTTTGTCCTGCGTCGTTCGTAAATTACAGTCAGTAGACAAATCGACGACAATATTACA
Source organism: Olea europaea var. sylvestris (assembly GCF_002742605.1). Classification (NCBI taxonomy): domain Eukaryota; kingdom Viridiplantae; phylum Streptophyta; class Magnoliopsida; order Lamiales; family Oleaceae; genus Olea; species Olea europaea. The sequence continues at coordinate 16,103 of NW_019245560.1, forward strand.
TGCACTCTTCCTCATTAGTACCATTTCACTCAAAATCGACATGATACAAACAGCTAAAGTTGGTCAAACAAGCCTCAACAGCAATTTTTCAGAAACATATGCTACCAACTTTTTTGAATGCTAATTATACCCTTAACTGCGTTGATATATTACTAACCTTGCTCTCCTGTTCTGAAACCAAACCTCCACCTGCCTAGGCCTCAGATTCAGCTCTTTCGCCAAAGCTAACTTTTGCTTCTGCAGAGCCAAAAAACCGACAGTTTAAACACAGTCCCGACAACCAAAAATAAAAAAAATTAAGGGTCAAAATGGGATCATATTTTGCTAAAAAATAAACAAATAAATGAAAACAAGGTTCTTATATTAGTTTGACTGTTTCTAAATTTTCCTTTCCGATCTATTAATGGACTCGTTTTCAGTTCAAGTCTTGTGTCTTCATGAATCAAGATTAGCACAGAAAGTACCATTGACCCACTAAAAAATTTACCAAAAATACCACTGACCGGGCTGAGAGTATTATGTTCCTTGAATGTCTCTTCAAGCACCGCAGCCTGTTCCTTGGACAGTCGTAGTTTCTTCCTTGCTGCTTCGCCGCCATCCTCCTCCTCAAGAGAGCTGGTTGCTCTCTCGCCATCGTTCTCCTCTCTCTCATTCCTCTTTCCACTTAAACTTGAGAGTGTACTGTTTGGTGATGATGCCATCACTTCTTCTTCACAGTCTACTACAGTCACCGGCCTGTTCACATCGATTCCTCGAAGAAATGATCTTGGCTCCGCAATGCAGTCTGAAAATTATAAGTACTATGAGATTTTCTCTAAAATTTCTTCTTCTTTTTTGTCCTTTAAAAAAACTTCTTTTTTATTTATTTTCATTTTTTGGAAATTTTATTTCTGCCAAAGGAAAATTTATTTACACACGAAGAAGGCCCAAAAAGGAGGAAAAGTTCTAAAAAGAAGGAATTTTCTGCGAAAATCAAAAGTTTTTACAATCATTTTGTCAGAAATCAAACATGCAAACACAGATTTGGCAAGTAAAACATATGAAATGGTTAGATTTATGTTCTTCACAAAATAAAGCAGAACAAACAGAAACATACCAGCTGGTGATTTTAACGGATCATTCCCATAATTATGATGATGCATAAAAGGCAAAGAAGACCTCATGAGATTCAAGGGGAAATTGGGTGTGGGTGGATCCGGATTCTTGTTATCTGGGCATCTCAAACTCAGACTCAAACTCAAACCCAACTCATCATCTTTCCCAGCCATCTCTCTCTCTTCTAAATAGAGAATCCAAGAACTCCTTTTTTTTCTCTCTCTCTCTCTGTATGTCTTGGATTTTATAGAGATGGAATCCAAAAGAACGAAGGGGGACAGAAGGAGAAGAAATGGTCTGTTTTTTTTTTAGCAGAGGAGTTACAGCTTTTATTAGGCCAGTGCAATACAGTCTTACAAAGATTGTAGATTCGGACCTATACTGTTTGGGAGACATTTTTTTTGTAAAAAAGTATTTTTGAATGGTAAATTAATAATAAATGTGTGGTTGAAAAATAAGGAAAAATTTTGATTTACGTGTAATATTATTTTAATAAAGAATGTAAGGTTGAAAAGAAAAGATAGAAAAATACATTTTTAAAAAAATTTACTACCAAACGGGGCAGTAGAGAGAATAGAGATATACATATGGATATAGAGATACAGGAGTGTATATATAGAGAGAGGAAATGGGAGAGTTTGGTTGGGGTTACAGATATATAGGCAGATGTTAATGATATTGTGTCAGAGGTTGCTATTGGCTCAATGATATGATGGGATATGGCTTCGATATTTGAGTTGCATTTACATTACCTTGGGACTTGGACTAACCACGGGTTTGAATTTCAACTATGGATGTGTTTGGTGATAACATAAATGTATTTTTTTGAAAAATATGTGATTTAAAAAAATGTTATGAATTCACTTGTAAATTTTTTTATTAGCAGAAATTTCTTGTAAAAATGAGCTTGAGAAAATTATATTTTCAAATAAGTTCTGCATAATGGTAAAATGTCTCGTTCCAACCCAGCTCCAAATTTTATGGATCTAATATTTAATTTTTTTAAATATGTTTATATTCCAACCATATTTATGAAAATATAAATAAATAAACACCGTAAAAATGAGGACTTTGAATTTCATTCCATGTCCCAAAAATCTTTTTTTTTTTTTTAACGAGGTGTCCCAGCTTACGCCAGACTATATCCTCGTCCCTGAACTTTCGGCCCCTCAGCAGCTCGGGGAGGTAAATCGCAGGATGTACCCAAGTTGACCAGGGTTCGAACAGCTTTTATACTTCTGGCCCCAAGGGAGCCTCCTCCATGATTATTAGATCACCAAACTGCTCCAACCCTTCCTCTGGTTATTACAACACTCAGCTGCTCCAACCAGGAATCGAACTCCCCACGCTGGGGTTGCGAGCCCCGCACTGTCCTTCCTTTACCAACTTGGATGTGCCCCGGGGGGCATGTCCCAAAAAAAAAAAAAAAAAAAAAATCTTTCATCTCATGTCATGTGTGTCATTCCTAATGACAACATGAAATTTTGACACTTTAATCGACTCCTCCTTACTTAAAGTTACAGTATACCCTGAGAAAAATTGTTTATATGTTAAAGAGATACGTGTGTTGATGTAAAACATAGTGATACAAGTTATTATAGTTCATATTAAATTAAGATTTTTAAAATTATATTATTTAGTGAAATACTATTTTACCATGCAATAATATTTCAGGTCAACCAAACAAAATGAAATGCATTTCCCTTCTGTTTCACTTTTTACTTTCCCTTTCCCTTTTATCTTTTCTTTTTCTCATTTTCAATCCTGGTTAAGTCAAATCTTACAATGTAACTTCTCATTCAAAAGCGGATTTCGTGCGTTGACTGTTGACCAAGGAGATGTTTTTCTGGTTCAATATTTGACTCACGCGCCAAAGTTTGCGTGCTGTTCAGCTTTATCTTTTTATGGAGTTTTAAGTGTGTCACTAGGGTCTATAATATTACAATGCTCGACTTATCGATCTTCAATTTGAACCGATTTGATCCATCGTATGAGTTGACTTGCGTTTTGCTTTAAAAGTGAGTCGAACCAACATTGCCAAATGTGAGCTTGTATTTCACTCGCAATTTACGAATCTATGTAAGAGACGATTCATACATGGTCAACGAGCTCGTGAGCCAACTATATATTAGCATGAGTATTTTGCTTCCCGTAGCTTGCCTCCGACGCGATCTAAGCCAGCTTGGCTCTCTACACTTAACACCCCTTACAAATATGCCATAATTATTTGTTGTCTTTTCCTTATTCTTTTTCAAGTTTTATTCTCAG
>NW_019245560.1:19741-40098 GCF_002742605.1 Olea europaea var. sylvestris
TTTTTTTTTTTTTCCTTCTCTTTTTGTACAAATTATTAGATCTAAGCGTTCAATTTATTTTTTCATCATGTTTTTCTTGCATTTTACGCTAAAAGTAATTATATTCACACAATAATTTTTTATTAATTGCATCATATTTGAACTACAATGAAATTCGTTAACTTTTACTTGTCTCTGCACATATATCTTCAACTTTTTCTTTACATTCTTAATTTAAAATTTCTATTAAATAAGCACATCTTACTATTTCCATCCAAAAAATATGTAGGGGGAATAAAAAGACCATCAAATGCTTAAATAAGTAAAAAAACACAGTAATCTTCACTTGTTCCAAAGCATGTTAACATAATATTTGAACGGAAATCGCCATCAGGTCAAGATATGTTCAATTTATAAGAATGTAAGAATGAACAAAGATTGAAAATATTTAGCGCAGTTAATAAAAAGGTATAATTATCGTTGCATAAATAACAAGTTACATTGACATTGGTTATTATCAAACATAATAATCTATGTCGATCTTTCCCAAGATCGACTTTGAGATTTTGGTTGCCCCCTATGACATTTTAAAATGATGTCCAATTCATATAATTAAAAATTATATTTCAATAATATTATTTTATTACAAAAAAATAACATTTAAATATTTATTTATTTTTTCATGTCATGAAAAAAAGAAGAGTACAAGTAAAGCTCAAAATCACCTTTCAAATTTCATCAAAATTTTTATGTCATCAACAAAGAACTATCCAGGCCACTAACCCGTTTGTGCAATTTTATATGAGCAAACCTTGAAATAAAAAATAGCAAATACCACCTACAAAACCTTGAAATGCAACAAATTATGTAAAAATAATTTTTGTAGATAAAGTCCAAATAAGGTTTTAAAAAAAAAAAAAAAAAAAGATGGTTGCGCCTAAGTCAAGATTAAACTGGCAAAAGCTTTATAAGCTATTCTGATTCTTCAAAAATTTGTGTACCAACAATCAAATAAAAATGTAGAAGAATTAGGAATAAGAAATACAATAATGTTAAATAAGAGTCATTATTTATCCATTTATCTTATCACATATGGCAGATTTGAAAGGCAAAACTCAAAAGAGGAAAAAAATTGAATATAATCACTATCAATTATCGCTCAACAAAAATTTATCCTTCTAAAAAAGGCACGAAATAGCAATTAACGAATGAAAAATCAACACCAATAAAATGACAATGTTACGATATAGATTGTACTATTGTAGAGAAAGCAACAAAGGCTAACGGTGGAGTTTTTTCTCTTCTCTATTTGACAGTTTTTTGGGGGTGAAGTGGGGAGAGAGAGAGCGTTAGGTTTTTACTCTTCACTTTAATCATTTGGATTTTAGGTTTCTCATAAATAATGTACCTTTTAACTTAAAATAATCATAAAATTTTATGTTTTAAAGTTACTACAATATATAATTATACATATATATATACACACACATATAATAAATTTTTTTTTGGGACCCCTACAATGTTAAGGCCATGTGCTGTTGCTCAACTCGTATACCCTCATGGTTGCCTTTTTTCCTTCCAAATAATTTATGAATTTAATCTTTCACATAAAATTAATCTAATGATCTAGATTTATTTTATTAATGCAATTAAAAATATCAGAATGAACCCTTCTTTATACCCTTACCACTCACCACCTAAAAATCCTGCTTACACCCCATCATAAGCAACAAGACAATGTGTTACATGGATATGTGACAATCAATAATTGCCGCGCTGATAGGATGACGTCAGGTGTGTATCATTAGTTTAATGTCAATGAGATTAGTAGACATCACTTTCGACTTGGAAATTTGTATGAGTCGGAACCGTCAAGAATCTCGTTATATTCAAAATCATGCCCGCAAAACACCCAATTATAAGCAACACGACAATATATATATATCAATGATTTCTACGCTCATAAGATGAGGTAATATGTAATTTATTCATCGAAGATACCTATTTTTTGCCAATGAGATTGGGAGACATCAGTTTCAATTTGGAAACTCATGAGTGGAAATAAATATTTTAGTGAATTATAAAAAATCGCACTGTCTCAAATGGTGACACATTTTAAAATTTCTAATAAGAAATGAATACTCAAAGAAAAATAATATTAGTTTAGTTACTTTATATCTAAAGACATAATCCAATTATAGAAAAGATTAACTGCATGGAAAATATATGAAACAAATTCAAGATCAATCTAATTGATGCTCTGCCACTATTTTCACTCCAAAACGAAGCAAGCAACTAACATAAACATCAACCGTGTCCTCGTTTTGTTCGTTAGAGAGGCTCAAGTTTTTTTCTTATCAGTCACAACGAAACTACAAGTTCAAATGCTCAAAGCCAATTTGAAGTCAATGTCTGATAGATTTGTCGTTGCCAATTGGATAAAGGCTCCCTGGATCTGGTAGAAAAGGGGCTTGCTTGCCGAAGTATCCAGATAAAACAATTCGTCACCTTGACTCAATACCTCCAATGATGGCAAAGGTCAAGGTACTGGAGATGTTAAACGAAAACGGTATCATGATACAGAGAATGTGCTCTCATTTGATTGTTGCACTATTCAAATCAACAAATCAAGATGACGACGTGATTGCTTAGGGTACATGCTAAGGCTTAGGTAGCATAATGATTCCACTATGATCGAACTCTCCAACCAATCAAATTATTTCAAATGGGCAATGACAAGTAATTCTAGAGTGAAATACTATAGCTTGACATGACTAAAGCAACAACCTCGAATCTATCAGCTTATATAAAGAGATGAAGAGCACAAGATAAGGAAATTTAAACTGAGAAAATTCTCTATACTGTAATACAAATTCCAACAATATTACTTATTTATTTAACCTAAATTCATTTATGTTGAGCAAAGACTGCTACATCACTTTTCAGTCAGCAACAAAGTCAATATGCCCACACACGCACTCGCAACTACACATTTTTTTATGACCTCTCAATGAAATTAATTTATATTATTCATTTGGCCCTATTATTTGAAATTATAATGATTAGAATAGTATTTTTGAAGAATGTGTGGTGAAAAGAAAAAGAAAAATTTTTGGGATTACGTGTAATATTATTTTATTGAAAAATATGTGGTTGATAAGAAAGAAAAAAATGAATTAAAATTTTAATGAAGCCAAACAAAGACTAAATTACATAAATTGATACACGGTCATAATAATTGCCTAAATCTCTAAATTGATATTTTTGTCCCTTGAAATCGGAAACATCATAGATTAAGGAAAGCAATTTACTCAACCATTTATGATTTACAATTTTTTCGATGCAACTAAAAAGAAATGGATCGAATCGAACCAAAAACTGATCAATTTTATTCTAGTAAAGGTCCATTATGATACAAGGAGCCCAGTGACTCCATGTGTAGAATTTTTATAGACCTTGTATCAATTTGATTTTAAATGATTAATGCTATTTAGCTCTACTAATATTATAATCCCAGTTTATGTGATACTAATATGACATTAAATGATAATTACAATTAAATGAGTAATTTAAGTCCACTTTTCATTTAGTCTATTACCTAACACCACGTAGACTAGTGTTACAAACTCAGTTGAACTTTTTCCCCCCTTACAATCTCAGTTGAACTAAATAGCTTTATTCTTAATTTAACTAAACCATGCATATCCCTAATTAGAAGGATGCCACATTATCAACAATTTTTTTTTTTTGAAAAATCGGGACATTTAGGTTTTTGCTTGAGACTTTTTTTCAATTTCAAAGACAACAAAACCAGTTCCTAGATAAGCTATTGTCAATTAAGACATCTATTTGATTACACTCACGAAGGACCTTGGTTGAGGAGATCACAAGCCATGTTAGTAGCGACGACGACTCCACTCATCATGCCACGTTATCAAGATCCAAGGGGATTTCTTTGCTCTTTTTACCCTAGTAGCACTTATCTTTGGGGAATTGATTTTATAATAGTGATTTTTTTAAACTTGTGAGTAAAAAGTATGAAAATTTTTGAGTTTAGATATAAAGTTAATATTTTATTAATAAAATGCGTAATTAAAATTGAGTTTTTACAAAATAAAGATCAACTTGGATCTTAACTATTTAGTCCTTGTTTGATGGTCATTGTTTGGGAAAAATAATATTTTAAATGATGATTTTTGGAAGAATGCGTGGTTAAAAAGTAAAGAAAAAATTTGAATTTTTATATAGAATATTTTATTATATAAATGAATAGTTAAAAATAAATATGTAAAGAAAAAAAAGTTTTGAATTAAATACCAGCAAACAAACGCATAAAAATAAAATTGTTGATTAAGAACAAGAATTAAAATCAATTAGGAAAATGCTATCAGATTGTTGGGGGAGTGATTTTTCCTCCAAAAAATTTGATTTTTTTTATCGTTATTTTACTGTTACAACCGTTATATTTGACTTTTTCTATCACAGGTGGATCTTACTTTTATTCTAACGATCAAAAACTCAATTATCAAAATTACTCCCAATCAGGCTCTATATGTACAATCAGATTCACAACCCGGGATATATACAACTAGCAAAATTCAAGGGCATCATTGGTATCCAATGATTGGAGACGAATCGATGTGATGTGGAGACTATTTAGGAGACAGGATTCTAATGGGACCCACGCTTGTTACATCTTTCGAATCCGTTGACAACTTGACAGCACGTGATATCTTACATATTTTTCTCAATTTCACGTGGATCACCACTTTAACTGTCCCATGTCCCTCGAAAAGTTCCTTTTGCATTGAGAACCCCTCAACTTTTTATATTCGGCAATTGGATATAAAAAATTTAAAACTTCAGTAACCAGACCCCTTCTTAATAGTTGTATTGGCTTTTAACATGGTAATCCCTAGCCTCCTCCCAACTAGAAAAGAAAAAGGAGGTGTGAAAGATTTGAGTAATAAGAACAAGGATCATCGATGTAAAGTTGTCCTTACAAAATTCATTTTAAGTGTTCAAAATGGGTGTTATCAACTAAAAATAAAATAATTCAATTGAATTGAGAGTCATTGGTACTTGACCCGACACAATTTATTATTAGGTCACCAAACATATAAATCTTCAACATGTACTCTTGTAGACTCTCAATCACATAAAATGCTAATCCATTGTCTACCGTATAAAAGCTAGGTGTCATTTTATTTCCTTCACCTCTTTTTTATTCAAGAACGATTTTTTTTAGATTTTATCTGAGTAATCAAAGATGTAGTAGAATTTTTGATAGCTAAAAATGAAGCTTAAGAGATGTTGCAATCAATTTAATGCAAACAAAACATTTATTTTATTTTATTTTATAAAAAATAAGATATAATAATTCGATCTTACGGTTAAGTCTAGCCGAACATGGATATTCTAGTGTAGTGATTTGTTTTAAAATAGACGGACAATCATTTATGTGGTAGTGAAGTCGTTGTCATAATCTCTAAAAAAGTTAAAATAGGTTTTATCCCATCTTTAATATCCCAATCATAATAATTGGGTGCAACACATAGAGCTTTTGTGCCAATCAAATTTCTCTTGGCTACGACAAAGATATTATATCTGTTCCTGCGAAACTATATTTGTTGTCCCCTTCGAATTGGTCCCCATTCTGTAGATGAGAAAGCTATAATTTAGGAATAAGATATATTTAATTTTGATAATTGATAAATTGTACGTACATATTTTTAATGTAATTGACCAATAGAATAGTCTAGCTCGTCGTACAAATAAAGAATAATTAACTTAGAATCATCTAATGGTCTTTGAGAAAGGCAAGTAAGAGGATGTCATCAAGCATTTTTATATTGATCGAAATTTCAAAGTGTTTATTGTGAATCAATTGGATGCATCCTGTTTTTGATATTTTATAAGGAGAAATTTATTGATCGAACTTAAAAGTATATAGTAAAAGAAAGAAAGAAAAAAAGAAGCAGCGTGCCTACTCACTATCTAGTTTGTCTCATTAAATGTTGCATCCATGAATTAGTATTAGCTAGTTTGATTGAATTATTTTGGGTTTCTTAAAAAACTCGCCTAGATAGTTATGTAAATTGTATGATGGAATGACTACGAATGGACACTCGATTTCCCAACTAGAGTGATCATTCAAGATCAAATTTAGCTACTATGGTTAAAATTCAACTAAACACGTACGTGGATATAATAAAATATCTTTTTACAATAGGTAAACAGCTTGAATCGAAGTCCAAAATATTTTTCATATATCATGTTGATTAGACTATGTAAACAAACTTTTTGGTCTATGCCAAAAGGCAATAATTTATTTAAAGGGTGTTTGGTGAAAATTAAAATTTAATTTTTTAGTAGATTATGATAGAAATTTTTCAAATGTATGGTTGAAAAGTTGTGGAATCCATGAAAGATGTTAATATTAATTGTTTGACTTTGATTTTGATGATAAGTCCATCAATAAATAGGGAAAAAAAAACTACCTATGATTTTTTCTTTAATTTATTAACGAGTTTATTGAAAAACTAAACTCCTATCTGGTGTAGACTAAAATTATATTTTAAATATATTTGAATAAAATTTGATAAAATATGTTGTTAAAATATTGTGAATAGCATAATTTTAAAATTAATTATTTATTTTGAGTTTAATTTTAATTCAAATGTTAAACCAAATAAGGACTAAATTATAAATAATTTAACTTAAGGTCTCGTTTGAGCCATATTAATGTAAGAATGAGAATGAAAAATATAGTTATTATAGACTTCACACAAGAGATATAAAGTCAAATATGATAACTTTATATGATAGATAATGATAATATTTTTTATTTTAATGGGCAAATAAGGGGAACAAACAGGGGTTAAGATAGCAAATTTCACGTGCACACAATTTCCTCTTTAGCGCGTGGATTTCATACGGTCCATGGGAATGATTTAAAGAGAAAGTATCCAATGATTGTACCGAAGCGCGTGTCAGATAGCACAGAGACAAAGGTGTCACGCATGCACGAGTGGCTTTCAAGTGGGACCCAACTTCTGTCTGGTGGGCAAGCATTGCATGCCCATATCCACGTGAAAACATGGGCCTTACCCACGTGATACATTCTCTTTCTTTCTCCTGTCCTTCTCTAGTCCCCTAACGTATTAATTTTTTACAAAGAGATCCTCAATTGTTTATTAAATGAATTACAAGAGAAAAATGAAAGAAATAAGATATGTCGATGTAGCGTTGTTTTAATGATTTTCTAGACTTGTTCACAAAGGTGAAGTTAAAAATAAAAAATGGATCGAGCCGTTCGTTGGCTGCTCGAACTTGCATTAAAATGAGCTATGGGTTGAGGTAAACTCAATTTTTTTCAGAAGTCGGCTTGTCTTGAGCTCATAGGCTGGCTCATTTTTTGACTTATTTTGGGCTTAATTTATTAATTTTAAAGTGGATCATCGATCGGCTTGTTCCACCTAAGCCAGAGGGTTGAGTTGAGCATTATTTGTAGACATGATCCGAGCTTGGGTGTTTAAGGATGATTAGGGTTGGGCAGAACTCTCGAATAGAATCAGATCGAACCTAGATCAAGAACCAAATCTCCCTAATTTTTTAAATTTATTTATTTTAAATGAGCCAAATTAATTTTTTTCTAAATAAATTTGCCAATTAGCTAATTTAGCTCAAACCCAAAAATATAATTTTCCTATTTTTAATTTTCGGTCCAAGCACAACTTAATCAAATAGACATAAATTTTACCGAATTCTACCGTATTGTCGTTTTTACCGTTATGGAGAAATTGAATTAAAACTTGACTACGCCTCTTTCAATTATTATAATCTCGTTATCTTCTTATTTCTATGATTTTAGCCATTGTTTGAGCCACATTATATTTCTAAGAATACATTTTTTAATAGTGTATTAATGAAAAATGTGTAGTTAAAAAATAAAGAAAAATTTTGAATTTGCGTGTAATATTGTTTTATTGAAGAATGTGTGATTAAAATGATATCAAATCACTATTGAAAATTGTATTTTTTTTGAAAAAATGTGGCTCAAATATAGCCTTAATAATCAAATCTATGGAGAACTCAACAAAGAGAGACGTAAAACACACATAAGATTGGACAATGTTATTTTGTAAGAGCTAAAATTAAATATATCATTAGTTAAATTAACGTAACTTTGTAAATATTAAAAAAATTAATTATAGTACAGAATTTAGGAGTCGAATCGAACCGAACCCGAATGATTCTATAATTAAATTTGGACCTGACAGTTCCACTTACTAAATATCTGAAAATTTCGGGTAGGATCCAGTTTGGTTCTCTTTAAAACCGAATTGAACTGGATCATGCCAACCCTAGTGGAGACAATTTTCTGTGAATTTTCATAAGGCGAAAGAGAGTCGAGTTTTCTAATGTGAATACTAAATATGCTTTAAATTTATTTTTATTATTATTATTATTATTATTATTATTATTATTATTATTATTATTATTATCATCTTCTTCCAAACGTGTTCTAATGATTGGGAGGAAACAAATTTGAACCGACTTGATAATTAAACACAAGTCTTACTAGTGGCAAAATCTTTTTATTCTTAGCTGAGCGCTTGTTTATGAAAAATTATAAATTGATAGAAATAAATGATGTATTATAAGTGAGTAGTTATGAGACATATAAAATTTGTAATTAAAATTGAAGTTTGACATTAATTTTTAAAACATAACTCAAACCAAATAAGCACTAACTGGCACACTAACTTACCTGCCTTTGCCCTTATTATTATTATTATTATTTTTTATATCCAGGTATCCCAACTTACACCAGACCAAATTCTGGACCTCCAAGACCCATGCCCCTAGAACCTTGGAGGGGGTAAATCACGGGTTATGTCTTAACTGGATCACAGGTTCCCCCTATTGACTGTACACTTCTGTGCACAAGAGAGCCTTTGCCCTTATTTATCTCAAGAGATGATTGAAAGTGTGGAAAGAGAGTGAACAGAATCCGAAAGCAAAAATATTTTCAATTAAAGGTAAAGAAGAAAAATGAGATAAAAGTACATTTTTGGTTCTGCATTTGCTTATTATATATGAACATGTCAATTTGAGTGTGTTGGGAAGGCCAGTGCTTTAGTTAGTTTTAAATACATTATGTATCGTTGGATATATGGGTTTTGAGAAAATTTTTAGAAATACTCATTCAAGAACAATTTTTTATATCTTATAAGTTATAACTTTAGCCCTGGTTTAACAACCATTAAAATCAGGGCGGACCCAAAATTATTGTTCAGTGGGGGCGAGACAAAAAAAATTACCTAAAATAAATTGTTTAAGCATTTTTTGAATGTTTTAAGTCCGGACGAGGTTTGTGGTGCTTGGTGGGGAAACACTTTGAAATGCCCCTAAATTTTTGCTTTTGTTTTTTTTTTCCAAAGACAACATTTTTTCTATGTTCTTTTTGTTTTATTTTTTGTCGGCCTTTTGTGATTTTACAAGAACAGAAAAATAAATTGGAATACAACTATATCAATTTTATTCAATCATTTTTGAGGCATGATGGATTTGACACAAAAAAATTAAAAGAGAGAAAGAGCTAAAAACAAAACACAAAAGAATAATAAAAATGTCATTTTGGGACTTGAACCCGAGACTTCCTACATCCAAAGCAAGAATCACACCACTAAACCAAATGCTTATTGTTTGTCTTAGCTTTTTTTTGAAGGTATTTGAAATCTCAGTGGGGGCGACTGCCCCCGCTGGTCCCTTCATGGGTCCGCCCCTCATTAAAATGAGATTTTTTTTTAAAATTTTTTTGTAAGTGAATTTTGAAATAGTGAGTTTCTGGAGATTGTGTGATTAAAAAGTATGAAAAAAATCTTGAATTTACGTGTAAAATATTTTATTATGAGAACGTGTTGTCAAAAATAAGTTTGAGAAAAATGAAGAGTTTTATTTTAATGGTTGTCAAGTAGGGATTAGTTAATTCGCCACATTGATGTGTTATGATTTGACACAAAAAAATTAAAAGAGAGAAAGAGCTAAAAACAAAACACAAAAGAATAATAAAAATGTCATTTTGGGACTTGAACCCGAGACTTCCTACATCCAAAGCAAGAATCACACCACTAAACCAAATGCTTATTGTTTGTCTTAGCTTTTTTTTGAAGGTATTTGAAATCTCAGTGGGGGCGACTGCCCCCGCTGGTCCCTTCATGGGTCCGCCCCTCATTAAAATGAGATTTTTTTTTAAAATTTTTTTGTAAGTGAATTTTGAAATAGTGAGTTTCTGGAGATTGTGTGATTAAAAAGTATGAAAAAAATCTTGAATTTACGTGTAAAATATTTTATTATGAGAACGTGTTGTCAAAAATAAGTTTGAGAAAAATGAAGAGTTTTATTTTAATGGTTGTCAAGTAGGGATTAGTTAATTCGCCACATTGATGTGTTATGTGTAGTATCTTTTTGATTTCCAAATAAATTTTTTGGTTGATATTCGTTCCGCCTCTCTTCCTTCGCTAACGTCGATTTTTTCAATAAAGAACTTGCAAAGAAATGGTCGGACTTTTCTCCCCCATGATTGCTCAACTGTGTCTCTGTGAGATTTATAAGGAAAAGAAGAATAATATAGATGATATAAAAGTGACTTAAGTATATTTTTGTAAAAGTTTAGGTTCTGACCTTTACTCGAGGAGATTTCGAGGGACACACGTCATCATTCCTTAACAGTGGGGAGTTTTCAAACACTTTTATCTCCTAATTCTAGTGGTGGTAATGGACCGAGCCGCCCCGGTCCTTAACCTCACGAGCTTGGATTGCCATCAAGGTCAGAACCTAAACTTTGTATCTCGTGGCTCGTTAAGCTTGGCTCATTGAATTTGGGCGAGCTCGGCTCGGCCCACGAGCACTCTTGGGCCGAGCTGAGCTTTGGCTCGTGGGATTTTTTTATTTTTTTTAAAAGAAAAACACAAATAAATGAAATAATGTAATGAAAACACTTTTAAAAAAATAAAAAGTGTTAAAAAAATACAAATAATTTAATGAAAACACTTTTTTAATTTTTTTATTGATATCATATTATAATATTTTTTATAAAATATAAAATATTTATATAATGAAGACGAATTTTTTTTGAAATATATTTACAAAAAATATTTTTTTATTTCTTTTTAAAGTAGATAAAATATAAACGCTCCTCCTTTATCCGGGTTTGGGATCAACTACATCAATTTTAAGTAGGCGAAGTTAAAAATTGTACACGAACAACTTGTTGTGACGTGTACAATTTTTTAAAGAAAATTAAATTTAACGATTAAAAAATAAAGAAATTTTGATTAATATAATTAAATCAAATATCACTTATCTGACAACGTGCAATTTCAGCGTATTTATCTTGTAATCGAAAATGAGCGTCCTGTCAATCCTTCACGCACATTAACGCTTCCAAAACATCTTCTTTCAGTCGACTTCTGACATCGGTGAAAACCCTTTTACCTGCACTAAAAGCAGACTTTGAAGCAACAGTGCTAACTGGATGTGTCAATAAATCTTTCGCAATTGCAGAAACAATTGGCCTACGTCTTTCATACTTTCGCTAGAATTCAATTACTTCTTCTAAAAAAATTTTAATTGTTCTGTCTATTGGCATATTATGATTGAAGTAATCAATTAATTCAGTAGGCATCGCATTTTTAGTTTCGACCGATATTTGATGAGATGCAAATGTAGACGACATAGCACTAGATGAACACAGTGCAGTTGCATCATATCTAAATGTATTAATGCCTTGAAATAAATCCATTATTTCGACATCATCTTCTTCAATTTCAGCCGAAAGATTAGGTGCAGAGGGTACCCGACTAATATTCGCACATATTCTTTCTGCATATAAATCATAGATTCCACATAATGTTTGCTCTAAATTCTTATAGGTGATAGGTGTATCAAGTATTAAAGTTTTATTGATTTGATCAATTACATATTTAGTTCCCGAAATATTATATCGGAGGTCCATTGCGCATGCTAAAAGAAATAACATAGGCAGTTCTTCCCAATATTTTCTAAACTTTAATTCCATAGCAATTATAATTTGACTAAAAGTAGGATCATTTTTATATTTATGAAATGTTCTTACAATTATATAAAGGCGTTCAAGCACCATACAACTTGTAGGATAATAAACGTCGGATAAAATCTTGGTGGTCTCATAAAAAGATGTCAAAAATAGTTTAACTTTCAAAACTAAAATCCAATTGGATTCATTTAATATATCATCGTCATCACTTCTAACGTGTCTATTGTTATAAAAGTCAATTATTAAATTTTTTAAACCTTCACATGACTTTAATAGCAAATAAGTAGAGTTCCATCCATGACCTACGTCGCTGACAAATACTTTCAAATCTTTAAATACTTGTTTTCTATTAGGGGAGATCGTAATATATACTAATGCATTTCTAATCCTTTGAAATTCATCATTTATATGTTTTAAACCATTTTACACAATTAAATTCAAGATATGACGCACACAACGAATATGAAACAAATACCCACAAAAATCAGGTTGAAGTATCCTACACAATTAATCGACGACTACCTTGTTAACACTAGCATTATCAAAAGTAAAAAATCGAATTTTAGTTGCAATTATATTCTCTAACAGTACTGATAATAGCATTATATATATTATTAGCATTGTGGAAAAATTCAATAATTTCAAAAGCAATAATTTTCTTATGCATGCACCAAAGTGGGTCTATATAGTGTGCAGTTGCAGCTATATATATGATCTTTCATTAATCATTTCTCATATATTAGAAGTTAAAGATATAACACCCCCATATTGTTGTAAATCCATAATTAATTATTGTTTTGAATTATTGAAATATTATATTGTATCGGCACAAAGAGTGTTTCGACTTACCCCAACGTACCTCGGTTGTAGATATTCTTTCACGAATGAGACAAAGTGTTGGTTGTCTGCAATAGCAAGAGGCAAATCAGTGACGGCAACAAATTTCACCATTCTGATTCGAGTATTGTCCTCCGAATACACCCACGTGGATAGGGGTGAAGTCTTAGAACCAACACTTGGATTGCCGAATTGCAATTGTGTTTGACCAGCTGGAAAAAGTCCATGTCTGGCCGCACATGCTTTGTAGTGGCGGTTGAGATGGGTGGTACCAATTCCTTTTTCCCATGTCAATCTTTGTTGACAGTATTTACATACTGCTTTGAATTCTGTAAGGCTATTGACGACTTTTCCAGGTGAAATCAACTTAAAGTGATTCCAACATTTTGTTTGTTTTTTGCCCTTTCGCTTTCCTCTTGCATTTGGGATGTTTAATTCGGTATCTTCGTCCTCATGTTTCGCTTCGAGAACGTTAATATCATCTAAATCAATTGGATTGTGACTTCCCTGACCATGAATGTGAACATCTTTAGGTATGGGTATGTCATTTAGACCGGCAAATTCATCTGGAAATTGACTTTGCTGTGTCCTAGGCGATTCGCCATGATGTGGCCCATATTCCGTAGCGAATAAGCTTTCAACAAATGGGCGTCGATCCATTTGTTTGATTGTTTATGATGAAATCCAAATATAATAACTTGAAGAAAAATATAAATATAGTGAGATTGTGATAATTGGATGAATTGAAATTGTAACTAATAAACTGTAAAAATTGAATTGATATTGTATATTTTGCAGCACAAGAGAGTAAAAACTCGATAATTGATATAATAAAAGAGAGTTGAGAGAGTTGGAGTTGTGATTTAGTAATTGATATGAAAAAAACAAAGGGAGTGTTAAGGGATATTTATAGTAGAAGGGAAAAAAAAATTTAGTGACCGTTTCGGTCACTTAAAAAGTGACCGTTTTGTTCACTTTCAAGCTCGTGGCTCGTTCAAAAGAGCCACTCGTGGGCGTGCCCACGAGCGGCTCGTCTAGAGCGCTCGGCTCGGCTCGGCTCCCGGTGAGGCCCGCTCGACTTGTGCTTGGGCTTGTGATTTTACGAGCTCGAGCCACCCACGAGCCCTATTTTGACGAGCTGATGAACGGCTCGACCCTTTTGACATTCCTACCTAATTATTCGGAGCCAATTGTTAGAACGTGTCAACTTGCACATGGTGTGTTGCTTGACATAGACACACTGCGTACTCCATTGTCACCTATTACACTAGGTCGAATTTTATAGCGATTGGCTAGGTCGACGTTTGCTCGACTGTAAAGGGGATAGTAGCTATCAATCAATTCTTCTAACTCGTTTTATTATTTCCATGTCCGAAAAGGTAGCATAGAGACAATGCATACTCCCTCGTCACCTATTACACTACTGCAACTCTAGAGCACATATATATGAAATTGCTGGGTTCATAACCGTATGCCTTATTTATTTATATTTGCATAAATATTAAAATTAGCATCCTAATATTGTAGAAACAAATTTTAGCCTAATAACATTTTTGGCATGTATGATATGATCCTATTTGATTATAGAAGTGACATTTGTCAACATATGATATGATGTTACTGGCCTGTCCCAAAAGGGCGGGTCCATTGGACCGACTATTTTTTTATTAAATTTTTTTTTTCTTTTTAGTGATTTGAAATGATATTTGTTAATTCTAAACCGTCTCAAAGTCGCCTTCATTTAGGTTATGTTTGGCAATATTTATAATCTGTTTATAAATAATGGAATCACTTTTGTTAATATATTTAAGAAATTTATAAATACTATTTACTTATTCACAACCTATTTTTATATATTTAATAATTTAAATTGTTTATAACCATTTCGCAAACATTATGTAATAAAGCAAAATTCATGTGCCCTGACATAACCTTGGGCCTGCACTGACCCGTCAGCCTGGTCTACTGCTAGATGGGCTTAGGTTTTACTTGTTTGTTAATTTAGGCCCATTCAACAAGATAATTTTCATTCTCCTGCACCTTCACCGTAATTTTTTCGGAGCTTGCTACAGCAACAGAGGCCTTGATAGAACACACACATACGGAGAGGTCGACATTTTTTATTGCCACGAGACCCACAACAATATAGGAGGCGATCATCCCTTGGGTCAGGCATTTTGTGGCAGTTCAGCAAAATTCATTTTTTCCTTTCAATTAGGAATAATTTTCTGGTGACAATACCCTAAACCTCAAAACTCTCACCTCTTTCTGTGTGCGCGAGCGACTCAAAGTGAAGAGGTAAGTGTGTTCTCTCCATCTCTGTGAATCCCCATTGTCTCTAAATTATTAACTTTTTATATTTCATAAATCCAACAATACAAAGAGCGTATTTTACAATTGGATAATTATATTCACAAAACAAATTTTTTTCTTTCACCCCATTTTAATTGCACTTAACGTTGTTAATTTTTGCTCATTATAACATTTATATCCCTAACAATTTTAAATGCAATTCTTATTTTTAAATTTTCAGTAGTTAACATATTTTGTATTTTATGATAATTTATTTGCAAATTTCCGTTGAAATAGCGTAAAACAACTTATTTCTTCATCATATTTTTCAAAAAATAAATAAAATAGCAAAAAAATATTTTTTTTTCTAATTTGCAAATAAGATATTTTAACATAATCATAGTCAAGGATGAGATGTACAAATTAATAAAAGGTCGAATATAAGAATTTAACCCCCGTTTGATTCCCATTTTTATCAAAATGTAATTTTCTTTCTCTTCTTAACTACATATTTTTTATTAAAATAATATTACACGTAAATAAAAAAATTTTATTTATTTTTATCCATATATTCTCCATCAATTTACTATTCTAAAATTCATTTTTCCAACAAAATGGGTGTCAGACACCCTCTAAGAAAATAATTGTTACAGGGAGCAAAGATTGAGAGTTTAACCGCAATTAAAATTTTAGTAGCAATATAACCGCCCTTTACAATTTTGAGTAATTGATAATTTTATAATCCAATAGACTTTTTATATTTAACATTTAATGTCACTATTCCTAAAAAATATTTATTATTTTTGTTATCTTTTATTTTCCCTAGTTTTCCTCCAAATTATAATATTATTTTTCCTATTGAAAATTGAACTTGAACGCATTTAATTATAGAGATTCATTATTTCTAAAATGCTAATTTAAAGAGTTTTTTGAATCATAATTTTAATTATTGACTTTTAAAATTAGAGAGCAGAGCATTTTATGTTTAAACTTTAAAGAGTCTTTTTGATATACTCTAAGTGCTTATTTGGGATAGGCAACTGCGTCAAAACTTCTTCAAGGGGGGATTGAAATCTTAAAAAGTTGAGTTTAAAATAAAAAATTACACCCACAACTTTTATCAAATATACCAAATTTTATTTATTTATTTTTTTATTATCAAAATCGGCTAAAACTTTGAAAAAACTTTGTCAAACAAGTAAGAATTATGCATTTTTTGGTAAAGTTTCAATCTTTGAGGTATAAACATTATCGGTTTAGCTTCCTATTGTTTTATTAATATTCAGTTTGTGTTTGCTTGCTTGGTAATGTTCAGTGGTCAAAAAATTAACAAGAACGAGAAGTGATTGACAAGTGCCATTTTTGTGTGTGTTTTAGGTAATTAGAATGGGAAAATCTTCAAATAAGAATTCGGGAAAGGTGGAACAAAGTGACCGTGGTTCGGAATTTGACAGCAACATGGAAAAGCAAACGTTTCCTGATAGTGTTAGAGCCCTTCTCTTTTTGTTCATTGGTCGTTTCTTGGGGATTATATTTTGTTACAAATTTTTATTATGCTTATTTGCTGTGTTGCTTTAATCATACAGGTGAATAATTACAACGAGGATGATAAAGATGACTATAATGAAAATGAGGAGGATGATAATCCTGATCAGGAAGAGTTAGAAGACGAGGGAGAAGGATCTGAGAATGACAATGACGATGAACAGAAGGGTGCTGAGATGGAAAGCTCGAGAAAGAATATGAGGAACTTTGAAATGAACAGGAATATGTGCATGATGTTGAATATTTGTTCAAAATCAATGAAATGATAATGTACTAATTGTTAAACTCAATTGTGGAATTGGTAGAATTAAAAGGAATTGAAAAATGAAAATTTTGATTTTTGCCTATGCGTACGCATATGCTTATTTTTGTGCGTACGCGAGACGTAAATTTTCAAAAATCAAAATTAATTTTGCTTCTATTATGCGTACGCACGGTTTATACTATGCGTACGCATAGTGTTAAAAAATAGCTGTTGGCTGATTTTTCAATTTGAAACTTGGGAGTCGTTTTGGATTAAAAGTTGTAACTTTTCATCTTGTTTTGGCATCATTTCTTGATGTATTGATTGATGCCTATAAATAATGATCAATACAAACATAATTACAAACAGGAAATACATACATTATTCCACAATTAATCAAATCCATGCTATAACTCATATTCATTTTTTCTTTATTGTGTTCATCAAGTTTTGACGAAAAATTTCTCGTGCTTTGTTATTTTCTGCATCAAGGCTTGTTAAAATATTTCAAACCATTTGCCATAACACCCTTAAGCATCTGGAGAGGGGACAAATATAGTTTGAGGATGACGATCCCGTGTTCAAGCCTCAAATTCATTCTTGACATATTTTGTGATTTCTATTCATAATAGTTTCCATAATTTTGTTGTTGTTTCTTCTCCAACCATTTATTTTCCAACAATCTCCAACTATATTTTACGATGGAGAATGATACAACTATGGCAGCCATCAAACTCACGAATCAAGATCTGGTTATATTGGATAGTTTTGACGGGACTAACTTCATGCGATGGCAAGACAAGTTGAAATTCCTTCTAACGACGTTGAAGATTTTTTATATTCTTGATCCAAATTTGGCGTCTTTGCCGGAACCAACAAATGGAGAATCCGAAGCAATCAAAATCGAGAGACAAAAACGCCAATCAGATGAATTAATTTGCCGTGGCCACATCTTGAATGCATTGTCGGATCGTTTGTATGATCTATACAACAATACAACTTCAGCGAAAGAAATCTGGGAAGCATTGGAAAGTAAGTACAAGGCGGAAGAAGAAGGTACAAAAAAATTTTTGATTTCTAAATATTTTGATTTTAAATTCTTAGAAAATATCCCCATTCTTCCTCAAGTGCATGAGTTGCAAGTGATTGTCAACAAATTAAAGGCGGTAAAAATTGATATACCGGAGACCTTTCAACTGGGGGCTATAATTGCCAAACTTCCCGAAACTTAGAAAGGATACCGGAAGAAGATCATGCATAGTTTTGAAGATTATTCTTTGGAACAATTGCAAAAGCATCTTCGAATCGAAGAGGAGTCGAGAATACGTGATAAAACTGAAAAATCTCATGAGGGCTCTTATAAAGCAAATGCTGTGAAAAAAATAGAACTGCCAGCAAAATTCAACAAAAGGAAGCCTTCTAGGAACTTTAACAAGTCCAAGAAGAAGACAAAAGGAGGTTGCTTTGTGTGTGGAAAATCTGGTCACTGTGCCAAGGATTGTAGGCACCGAAAACAAAGCAACTTCGAGGCGGCATCAAATGTGTTTATGAGTCTAACAAACTTGTACTATCCCTTAATGGGAAATTTGTTGGAAAAAGGCTATTCGTGTGAAGGAATGGTCAAATTATGTACCATTGACAATGAAATGAATAAAAGTAATTTTGCTTATGTTGTGAATTTATTTTCATTATAGCATGCTAGATTAGGTCATGTTGGTAGAAATACAATGAAACGCATGAAAAAATATGACTTGATCTCATATGATGAAAATGATGAATATAAATGCAAAATATATGTAGAATCTAAAATGACTAAAAAATCATATTAAAGTGTTAAAAGAACCTCTAGTATTTTAGAATTAATTCATACTGATATATATGAATTTAATGGTATGTTAACTAGAGGTGGAAATAAATATTTCATAACCTTTATAGATGACTTTTCTAGATATACTTACGTTTATTTGATTAAACATAAAAGTGAAGCCTTTGACATGTTTAAGACATACAAGAATGAGGTTGAAAATTATTTAGGAAAGAAAATTAAAATTTTAAGGAGTGATAGAGATGGTGAATACTTTTCAAATGATTTTAATTTGTTTTGTAAACAACATGAAATTATTCATCAATGTTTTGCACTTAGGATACCAGAACAAAACGACTTGGTTGAAGGAAAGAATAGAACATTTGTAGAAATGATAAATGCAATGCTTATTCATGCTAAGTTGCCATTTAACTCATGGGGTGAAACTTTATTAAGTGCATGTAGAATATTTAATAGGATTCCTTCAAAATATACTAAGATTTCTCCTTATGAATTGTGGAAAGGAAGAAAATCGAACATTGGATACTTCAAAGTTTGGGGGTGTCTTGCCTACTGTAAGAACACAAATCCTAATAGGACCAAATTGGGTCCAAGAGGCATTAAATGTGCCTTGTTGGATATGCAAATAATAACAAATCTTATAGATTACTAAATTTGGAGTCCAATGTGATTATCGAATCCAAAGATGTGGAGTTCTTTGAAGATTCGTTATCTTCGGATAATGAATTGAGGGAAAATTTTGAAATATTCCTAGCTCAAGTGGAACACATGATGAAATATCTTCTAAAGATGTTGATAAGTCTAGTGAACCACGAAAAAGCAAGAGAACTCGAGTTGAGAAGTCTTTGGGATCGGATGAAATTGATTCTCAACTTATCTCCTTTTACTTAGTAGAGGGAAATGAGTCGAGTGTTGTGAGAACAATTCCTTTTGTTCTACAAGTTGAAATCGACCCTAAGACTTATAAAGAAGCTATGGCTTCTCGTGATAGCACCTTTTGGAAAGATACAATTAAGGACGAAATGGATTCGATAATGTCCAATAATACTTGGGAACTTGTTGATTTACCACCGGGATCCAAGCCTATTGGATGCAAATGAGTATTTAGGAGAAAATATAATGTTGATAGATCCTTAAATACCTTCAAGGCTAGATTAGTGGCCAAATGATATCGACAAAATGAAGGAATCGACTATTTTGATACTTATGCACCGATAGCTAGAATAACATCGATTAGGATATTATTCGCTTTGGCTTCAATATATAACTTGCATGTTCATCAAATGGATGTCAAAACGACATTCCTAAATGGAGATCTCGATGAGGAGGTCTATATGGAACAACCCGAAGGATTTGCCCTACCTGGAAATGAACATAAAGTGTGTAAGTTGGTGAAATCTTTATATGGTCTGAAGCAAGCACCAAAGAAATGGTATGAGAAGTTTGAGTTAACAATAATATCATTTGAGTTTAAACATAATAGCGTTGATAAATGTTTATATTCTAAAGTTTGTGATGATTATGTGACATTTATATGCTTGTATGTTGACGAC
>NW_019245560.1:44320-56856 GCF_002742605.1 Olea europaea var. sylvestris
GGATCCTGCACAACACAACCAGAACGAGAGAAATGAACATTATAATTACTATCAACTAATTGACCAATCGAAATTAAAGTTGTAGAAAGATTGGGAGACACAAAAACATTAGTTAAAGACTCTGAAAGATCACCAATAGCTTTGATAGGTA
Source organism: Olea europaea var. sylvestris (assembly GCF_002742605.1). Taxonomy (NCBI): domain Eukaryota; kingdom Viridiplantae; phylum Streptophyta; class Magnoliopsida; order Lamiales; family Oleaceae; genus Olea; species Olea europaea. The sequence continues at coordinate 44,472 of NW_019245560.1, forward strand.
GTGAACTACCATTAGCAGTATGAATTTTTAGATTCCCATCGTATTCTTTCACATTGGAAAGAGGAATAACAGTGTTGGTCATATGATTAGAAGCTCCAGAGTCGAAGAACCATGGTTTAGACGAAGTTTTATGAGTACCTAACAGTCCAAAAGTAGAGAAAGCAGAATTGATCATCTGTTGTACCATTTGAGGGGTGAGGGTGGATGCAGAAGCAGGATTTAGAACAACGTGCGAAGCAGTAGGCAATGCTGCAGAGCTAGAGGCACTAGTGGAGGCATGATAGGCAGTAGTATGCCTCTTTTCTGGCTGAATGGGGCAAACAGAGATGTGATGACCTTGTTTCTTGCAGTAGTTACAGTATTTCTTAGGACAATCCCGAGAAATGTGACCAAAGGCTTTACAATTATAGCACTGGATAGCACGCATGTCACGACCCTTATTCCTTCCTTATGTTGCATAAGCCACAGGAGCACTGATAGTATCCCTATGCTCCATGGCAGCTTGAGTAATTAGACGTTGCTCCTCACGAAGAAGTTCACCCAAACAAGTATCTAGAGATGGTACAGGTTGATGATTCATTAGATTGGACCGTGTAGCCTCAAATTCGGGACGTAGCTTCATCAAAAATTGATCCCTCTTGCTTGTCTCATGCACTGTTTGAACAGCAGATAGGGCTACCGTGGGAACATTAGCATAAACTATATTTGAATATTCAGTCCAAAGATTTTGAAAACCTGAAAAGTATTCTTCAATCGAAAGACTTCCTTGTGTAAAATTAGCCATCTCATACTTCAATTGAAATCGTCGAGCCATAGCAGCAACAGTTTTGTAAGGTCTCAGATTGAGAATAAGGTGTGGCTCGACTGAACTAAGGATCCAAGTCATAACTAGAGCATCCTTAATTTCCCACTTCGACAAAGCCTCAACATCTTTAGGAGCGGGATCACTACCATCAAGATGTCCCCACAACTCTTTTCCTTTCACAAATAATTGGAATTGGAATTCCCAAGTTAAATAATTTTTTCCATTGAAGCGGATAATAAATGAGTCCAACTTATCAAATGACGCGATGAATAAAATATTCAACCAAATGAAGAACCCATACAAAAAAAAAAAGAATAAACCACGTGCTGAAACTGAAATAAAATAAGTGGCCACAGACTAATCGCCCAACACGTCCAACACGCAGAAGACACCCGACCAACACGCAGAAGACGAAGAAGATAACCACATAAGATGAAGAAGACAACCGCAGAAGACGCAGAAGATGCCGAACCTAAAGTACACAGACGGGCGACCAAACCCACACGCCCAACACCCGAAACGGAGAACTCCTAAAGAGGCACCGACGATGACCGAATACATCGAACGAAGTGAGATTCACAGCAGGTAAGAGCTTAGAACCCTAGCTCTGATACCATGACAAAAAGACTGAACAAATTGCGTGGAATTTCTGTCCAAAAAATCGCCCTTTACATTGTGTTGTGTATAGTATATATATTTACAGTTATTTGATCTAAAAGGAAACTAAATAAATTCCCTGAAAATTAGCAACAAATCATTCTCCCAAATATTCGCCATTATATATGGTAACAGTTGCAGCATTATTCTAATCCGCAATGACCCTATCCTAATTAAATAATGCTGGTTGTTACTGAAGTGAGGGTTAAGCTTAAAGCTCTTAATGAAATTCAGTGCTAAAACAACAGTACCTCTAAAAGTAACAAAGGTACTGAAAGAACTTCACCTAGACTAACTTCGAGGTGGTGCCGCCTCAATAGAGAGTTGGAGTTTCTCTCTCTTAAAAGTTTGTCGAATAGGATAAGCGCAAGGCCATAAAAGCGCTAAGTGAGTTGAGAAAATTGAGAACACGTGATACTTATGTGTGTGTTCTTATCGGTATTGTCACAAGGAATAATTGGTTCAAACTTCCATGCTACCTCTAATTTCGACTTTACTTTGTTTGAATTATACTATGGTTAGATTTAAATCGAAAGATATCTAATTTTTATGCATAAGTGTCGTCTTTTTGAATATGTGATCTTATTGATTTTGAACAAGTGGGGGATTGTTGAATATTTGTTCAAAATCAATGGAATGATAATGGACTCAATTGTGAAATTGGTAGAATCAAAAGAAATTGAAACATGAAAAATTTGATTTTTGCCTATGCATACGCACATGCTTATTTTTGTGCATACGAATGATGTGATTTTTCAAAAATCAGAATTGATTTTGCTTCTACTATGCATACGCACGGTTTATACTATGCGTACGCATAGTGTTAAAAAATAGCCGTTGGCTGATTTTTCAATTTGAAACTTGGGAGCCGTTTTGGATTAAAAGTTGCCACTTTCCATCTTGTTTTGGCACCATTTCGTGATGTATTGATTGAGGCCTATAAATATGTGATGAATGATCAATACAAATATAATTACAAACAAGAAATACATACATTGTTCCACAATTAATCAAATTCATGCTATAACTCATATTCATTTCTTCTTTATTGTGTTCATCAAGTTTTGGCGAAAAATTTCTCGTGCTTTGTTATTTTTTGCATCAAGGGTTGTTAAAATCCTTCAAACCATTTGCCATAACACCCTTAAGCATCTAGAGAGGGGGCAAATATAGTTTGAGGACAACGATCCTGTGTTCAAACCTCAAATTTATTCTTGACGTATTTCGTGATTTTTATTCATAATTGTTTCCATAATTTTGTTTTTATTTCTTCTCCAACCCCTTATTTTCCAACACATGACCCCTTAGGCCCTCACATTTCATTCCATAGCCGTATGTTCAATTTAATTCATAATTGGTAGAAAAACTAATTATGTGGTATTTCAGAAAGGTTGCAAACTTAGCATTGGTTTTCGGATCGAGTTTTGTATTTTCTTGGTTTTAGTATATGTTGACTTCAGTGTTACGAAAAGAATGCTGGTGGCTACTGTGGCAGTTAAAATGGACAGTTACAAATAGTTCATATTTTTAAACATACTAAATGAGACTTAGGCTCCTTTCAACCATTTGGTGTCAATGAATGAAACTGAAAGTTGGATTTACTGCAAAATAGAAGTACAGTATTGGGTGATTCTTGCATGCATTAGAAAATAGATTTTGGTTTAAAAGTGATGAAGGTGTTAATTTCCAACCATATTTTTCTGGTACCTTGCTTGTAAAAATTTCTGTGAAAAGTGTTCAAGGCGGTTTAAATGCCATTTTGTAATTTCTAGCTAGTCAATTTTAGCCCCCGTTTGAACCACATTATTTTAAAAATGAGAATGAAAAATATAGTCGTTATGGACTCCACACAAGAAATAAAAAGTTAAATATGGTGACTTGTTGTGATGTATAACGATCATATTTTTAATTTTAATGAGAAAATAATGGGGCTCGAATAGGGCCTTAATGTAAAAACATAAATGGTATATTTAGTATCATAAATGTCCTCTAGTGATAAATTATCTGGCGTTGTTGACTATCTAAGGTGATGTTATATTCTATATATGCAAACTTACTCCTTTATTCCCCAGAGATCTTTTGAGAAATCTAAAGCGCCATAAGGATGAGGATCTTCAGAAAGGTCAAGCTGTAAAAAATCATAGGTTATGAACCTTTCTAATCACTGTTTTACCATTGCTTATCCATTACCATCCTTGAATTAGCATGAATTTAAGCCATTCAAATAATGCAACTTTACATTGCTTAGAATATGTTTTTACTTTTATTTTATTTTTTTCCTTCTGGTCTTTCAAAGAAATGTAGCAAAAGGGTTCTTGTGTTCTAGACTTTTTTTTTTTTTCTTTCTAATCTTAATCTAATAATGAGGGAACATCTTGGCTCTGTTTTGATTTATTGTTGTTCCCCTTAGCTCTCCATGTCCATTTTCGACTTTACCGAGATGGTTTGCTGATATGATAAACCCCCCATTCGGTTCACTTACACCAGAAGAGGAAAGAATGACATAGAGCAGCCAAGTTAGTTTACATTCCAGAATATTCCATCAAGTCAGTAACTAGAAGGATAAAAGTGTACTAGTGATAGGGAAGAATGTCTATAAAAAGGATAGAGGGAAAGAGAACGGCAGGCATTGTTTGAGTGAATTTCTGTTAAGTTTGGAGAGAACCCAGGCCTCTCGAATTGCCTGTGGGATTGTCATTTGGTTATTGAGTTATTTCCAATTCCAATAATTTCACTTCGTTCCCCTGCTATAATTCAAAGTTCTAGTTCCTTGTTCACAGCTGCTTGAATTCACTGCATTTCAGTTTCACAGGTCAGAGTTCTAACATTTTGGTATCAGAGCATCAACCTGGGAAATGACACTCACGGATCGTATGGATGCGATGGAAACTAGGGTGCAAGGTATGCAAGAGGGGATGGAGGCTATGAGGTCAGAGGTGTCGGAGCTGTTGGAGAAGTTTAATTTGATGATGAAGAAGTGGGATGGGTTGGAACGAGACAGGAAGGAGAAAAGAGCGGAAACAAATTCACCGAACATGACATCAAACCGGGACGATCCACTTACCTCTTAAAGGTCAGGAGAAAATACTGAAGTCAGGGGACGGCGTGATGAAGTTGAACAGATTGGCAATCGAATTCATCGATTGGAGATGTCGGTGTTCAATGGCGAGGACCCAGACGGGTGAATTTTTTGGGTGGAGAGGTACTTTAATATGAATCACATTGCTAATTGGGAACGGGTAGAAGTTGCTGCTGTCTGCTTCGAAGGAGAAGCATTAGCGTGGTTTTAATGGGAGGATAACAGACAACCTATGAGAAATTGGGAGGACCTGAAGCTTTTATTGCTGGATCGTTTCCGCCCTTCTCAGGAAGGGATCGCTCTGTAGAAATTCCTTGCGTTGAACAAGAGAGGACAGTGAAGGATTACCAGAGGCAGTTTGAATTAATGGCTGCTCCCCTACCGACTATCCCTGAATCAGTGATGGAAGGTAACTTCATGAATGGGTTGAGCCCAAAAATATGGGCCGAAGTGAGAATGATGAGGCCCCAGGGATTGGGCCATATAATGGAGTTAGCCCATAGAGTAGAGGATAGAAATGAATCCTTGAAACGAGCCCATCTTAGGGCAGGCCCATTTGTGTCCAAAAATAGCAGCTCGAAATCGGCTTGTAGCCCTAATTCCTTCAGCCCGACACCTGCTCCCTCCAGATGACAGTGATGACACAACAAGGTTCGGGGGTTCCTCTCTGTTCAACAGCTGTTCCGATGCCACGACCAGTGTCGGCAGTCAAATCGGCATCGCCCTATAAGAAACTCACTGATACTGAACTGCAGAGGAAGAGAGAACGAGGCCTGTACTACCACTGTGATGAAAAGTTTAAGCCAGCTATAAGTGTGCCAATAAAGAGTTGCAGGTGCTTGTGGTCCAGGAAGAAGAGGGAGTTGAGCAATTAGAGGCCGTGGGGAAGGAAGAAAAGGATGAACTGGGGGAATTAATTGAGTTGTCCATCAAATCGGTGGTAGGCCTATCAACGCTTCGGACCATGAAATTGCAGGGGACCATTTTGGGGCAGAACGTGGTTGTGATGATTGATTTTAGTGCTACCCATAATTTTATTTCAAATAAGCTGGTGGGGAAGTTGGGGCTGAGTATCACCAGTACAAGTAGCTATGGAGATGGGGTTGGCAGTCAACGTAGGGGGAGTATGTAGGGGGGTGGTGGTGTCCCTACCACAGATTGACATAGTGGAAGACTTTCTTCCCCTGAAGCTAGGATGCACAGACGTCATCCTAGGAATGAAATGGTTGGAAACTTTAGGGAAGATGCAGGTTAATTTGGGAACTTTGACTATGCATTTTAAAGTAGAAGAAGAGACAATTGTGTTGCAGGGGGATCCTAGCTTGGACAAATCACAGGTATCCTTGAAATCAATAGTTAAGTCAATCAAGAATGGAGAGCAGGGGTTTTACTGGAATTAGGGAGTACGGGGGTGGTGACCGAGGAAATGGGGCCTGAAACGCCTGATTTGTTGAAGCAATTATTGAAGAAATATTGCTAGATTTTTGAGAAACCCCTCGAACTGCCTCCAACAAGGACATGAGATCATGTCATCAACCTGTAACCTGGGGCAGCCCCGGTGAATGTGAGACTGTGCCGTTATCCGTATGCTCAAAAAAATGAAATTGAGAAATTAGTCTAGGAAATGCTAGCTGCTGGAATCATACAACCTAGTTACAGTCCCTTCTCGAGCCTAGTTCTGTTAGTTAAGAAGAAGAATGGGAGTTGGCGCTTTTGTGTGGATTATCGTGCCCTTAATAAGGTTACTATACCTTATCGGTTCCCAATGCCGGTGATAGATGAGCTGTTAGATGAGTTACATAGGGCGCGAGCATTTTCTAAGCTGGACTTGAGGTCCGGGTACCATCAGATCAGGGTAAAGGCAGAGGACATACCCAAGACAGCTTTTCGAACCCATGAAGGTCACTATGAGTTTCTGGTCATGCCATTTGGGCTGACAAATGCACCGCCAACCTTTCAACATTTAATGAATGAAGTCTTTCGACCATATTTGAGGAGATTTGTGCTTGTTTTCTTTGATGACATACTGGTGTATAGTGGGTCAATTGAGAAACATCACCAGCATCTGCAAATTATTTTGGAGAGCCTACAGGAGCATAGGTTGTATGCCAATGTTAAAAAATGTGTATTCAGCCAGCCGAAAATTGAGTATTTGGGTCATGTCATCTCGAAAAAATGGGTGGCGACGGATCACAGTAAAATTGAAGCAATGATCAGTTGGCCCACACCTCGCACCATCAAGGAGCTTCGAGGGTTCCTGGGACTCGCAGGTTACTACAGGCAGTTTATGGAGGGTTTTGCTAAGATTGCCTGGCCTTTGACCGAACTTCTTGAGAAGAATGGGTTCCTTTGGAGTGATAAGGCAGAAACTGCATTCCAAGCACTGAAGGCAGCCATGAAAGATGTGCCAGTGCTTGCACTACCCGATTTTTCTCAGCAGTTTGTCATTGAAATTGATGCTTCGGGGTATGGATTAGGAGATGTTTTAATGCAGAACCATCATCCTATTGCTTACTACAGCCATGTCCTTCCAGCTAATGCTCGTTGAAAATTGGTCTATGAGCGGGAATTAATGGCTATTGTATTTGCGGTTCAGAAGTGGCGGCATTACTTGTTGGGACGGCATTTTGTGGTGTGAACTGATCAAAGAAGTTTGAAGTTTTTGTTGGAACAACGCATGGTTTGCGAAGAACATCAAAAATGGTTAACCAAATTACTGGGATACAGCTTTGATATTCAATATCAACTCGGGGTGCAGAATAAAGCGGCAGATGCACTTTCACGGGTCGAACCCAGCATATGTAACATGATGATTTCTACTCCTAGGTCACTGCACCTGGAGGAGCTTAAACAAGCAATAGCAGCCGATGAAGTGTGGGGCAAAGTGGTGACTGAGATGAAGGTTGGGCTCCAGTCTAAACCGGGATTTACATTGACAGACGAATTACTAAGATATCAAGGGCGGGTGGTCCTTTCCAAGAACTCTCATTTTGTACAATCATACTGCAGGAAAGCCATGATCCTAAGGTAGGTAGACATCTGGATTTCTTAAGACATTTAAACGGGCTGCACGGGATGCTTATTGGTTGGGAATGAAGAAGGACGTGCGAGACTATGTGGCGAACTATGCCGTTTGCCAACAGAATAAATACCTGGCTCTATCTCCCTATGGACTATTGCAGCCCTTGCCTATTTCGGAATCAATCTGGGATGACATTTCCATGGACTTCATTGATGGACTTCCTAAATCTGGAGGGGTAGATACCGTGTTGGTGGTAGTGGACCGCTTGAGTAAATATGGACATTTCATCGGCCTAAAACATCCTTTCACAACTCCCGAAGTCGCCAAGTTATTCATCCGAGAGAGAGTTCGTTTGCATGGGATGCCCCGTTCAATTGTGTCAGACAGGGACCGAATTTTCATGAGTAACTTCTGGGTAGAATTGTTCAAAGCACAGGGGACTATTCTTAAGCATAGCACCGCATACCATCTTCAAACACGGAAGTAGTTAACCGATGCCTTGAGACATATCTAAGGTGTTTTGCTTCGAATAAACCTGGCACTTGGAGTCAATATCTACTGTGGGCAGAGTTTTGGTACAACACATCATTCCACACTGCAACCCAACGTATCCTATTTCAGATTGTGTACGGTCGGGATCCTCCATCAATATTACAGTTTGAGAAGGGTCTTACAGCCAACTCTTCTTTTGAATCTGCAGGAGCTTAAGGCTCAACTCTCTAAGGCTCAACTGAGGATGAAACAATTGGCTGATGGGCATCGGCGTGATATTCAGTTTGAGGGTGGTGACTTAGTGTACCTTAAATTGCGTCCATATCGGCAGAAATCTGTGAGAAAAAGGTCATGTGAAAAGCTGCCCCCAAGGTACCATGGGCCTTCTGAGGTTTTTTCAAAGGTGGGCAGTGTTGCATATAAACTAAAATTGCCTTCCACTGTAGCTATACACCCCTGCCCCCAAGGTACTATGGGCCTTCTGAGGTTTTTTCAAAGGTGGGCAGTGTTGCATATAAACTAAAATTGCCTTCCACTGTAGCTATACACCCGGTATTCCATGTGTCTTAGCTTCGTAAGGCAATTGTTACCTCTCAACCTATCTCCTCCCTTCATCCACATCTCAGAGCAACAGGGAATCTCATCACTGAACCGGAGGAAGTCTTAGCTATTAGAACTAGTGTTGCAAACATGAATCATGAGCCAGAAGTTTTGATCAGGTGGAAGGATTTACCAGAATTTGAAGCAACTTGGAAACCTTTTGAGACCATACGCCAGCAGTTTCCTAGCTTCCACCTTGAGGACAAGGTGGATTTTGGGACGATGGGTAATGATAAACCCCCCCATTCGATTCACTTACACCAGAAGAGGAAAGAATGACGTGAAGCAACCAAGTTAGTTTACATTCCAGAATATTCCACTAAGTCAGTAACTAGAAGGGTAAAAGTGTAATAGTGATAGGAAAGAATGTCTATAAAAAGGATAGAGGGAAAGAGAACGTCAGACATTGTTTGAGTGAATTTCTGTTAAGTTTGGAGGGAACCCAGGACTCTCAAATTGCCTGTGGGATTGCCATTTGGTTATTCAGTTCAATAAAGAGTTATTTTCAATTCCAATAATTTCACCTAGGGTGCGTTTGATTGCAAACATGAAATTGAAAACGAATTCCAGGGAATTGAATTGTCTAAAAATTATTTTCTTGAGAATTGTAAATTATTGTGTTTGATTGATATAATTTTCTACGTGAAAAATGTTGAAATAAAAGTGTTTTTTTATGTTCGTTTGACTTTGTTTTACATGAAAATTGTCAATTAAAGAGATAAAATTTACTGGTATTGAGTATGAAATTTGTTTTCATTGCGAACAAAAAAAATTCAAGAAAATCATCTATCTTGTGGTGTTCGTTTGTCTTTGTTTTACATGAAAATTGTCTGTAAAAGAGAAATATTTTTTTACAATAATTCTTAGAATTTATTTCCATTGCAAAAAAAAAAATAATAAAATAAAAAATTATTTAAAAAATCGCTACAGTAACCGGGAATCCCAATTCTCACCATTTTGGTGAGAATTTCAATTCCGTGATTTCATGGAAAATGGTGACGCGGCAAGAAAGTGAGAATCTCAATTCTATGAAAAATTTTGGATAATCAAACAACCAAAAGTTGGAAAATGGAATTTCTATGGAAAAAGTGGAGCAATCAAACACTATCTTAACTCCTCTGCTATAATTCAAAGTTCTAGTTCCTTGTTCACAGCTGCTTGAATTCACTGCATTTCGGTTTCACAGGTCAGAGTTCTAACATGATCATCTCTCCTCACCCTGTTAAGGCTCTTTGGGACAAATCACTTGAATTATGATTCTCGCTGCAAAAAGCATTCTCAAGTTCTAACCGACTTCAACAGGTTCGCTTTGGATTCTTACATATAATTATCATTTGAATTCTATGTACGGCATCAAGACAGCGTTGTGAAAGAAGATTCGTGCCTACAGGAACCAGTTAGGTCTTTATTCAGTGGTTCTGATAATTTAGTCAGCGAAGCATACTCTGATCTAATCGCTTCCTCAAAGAAAACATTGGATTCCATACCGGAGTTAGAACAGGTGCGACGGTGGAGAAAAATATCCCTATCTGAATTAAGTAAGCACACACAATCTTCCTTATTGTCATGCAATCTCATCTCATAAACAATTTCCCATAGTTTTACTTTGTAATCGTGTTTCTTTTGACAGGCGCTAGGTGAGAATAATCCTTCAATTGCTCGATCCATAGATGGTATGACATGTCAATACATATTTGTTTATTTTATACTGATACCTAATTGCTAAAAATACTTCTCATAAAAATTTGTTGGAACTGCTTTGCTGTTGAGACGTCATTTCCACAAAGAACTTGTACAGTATATTTACAAAGCTTGGAATGCACTCAATGAAAATTATTGGCTAAAACCTATGTTGTGTCTTTTCAGGATGTAGAAAATCTCAGTCATTTAAAGGGACCAAAATTTAAATCTGCTCTCCTGTAAATGGCTCATGTCTCAGCAACTGAGTCTCAGTCCCAATAAGCAACATGAATTCTTTTCTTCATTCTGTACAATTTTCTTTAGGACATTATGCATATGTAAACTGTTACTGTTCACTTTAATTCCTCTGCGGAGGATATGATGTCTTCTTTTAATTTGTCATTCATGATAACATGACAAAACTAATAAGTGGTTAGTCTTATTAATTTTTATGCAAAGAATATATCGACTCTCAGTTTTTCTAGTTTGATTGAAGTGAATGAGTAGAGAGTCTCTATCTGATTGTGATGGTACAGTTATGAGTCATGATGCAAAGGTCGTTATGTTGTGGCTTAATATGGAACTAATTTAATTTTTTATAGTTCTTACTCCTGCTGTTGTTAAATCTGGCCATGTACAGTATCACTTTATTAAATTATTATAATTGATCAGTCAGCCTCATATATGCATGTTACCGAATTAATCCGTTTCTTTACTTTCTATGTTTTCGCGCCTCATTATTTTAATTACTGTAATTACAAAATAACCATCTTAGGATTGCAATACTTCCCAAAAATGACTGCCCCAACAATTTCTATAAGAATTGAGTAATATTTCAGGATTCAATGTTTTCCTGTCTTTTATGTGCTGTCCACGAATAATGGTCTCCTCAAAAGATAAACATTTTATTCCAAAAGTATGCATCCTTAATTACATCCCCATTACATAATTTCCTTTTTTCTTTCAGTGCATAAAATTTTCTGGAATCTTCTCTAGTTTGGCTACCCTGGTCAATAGACTGTTGGAATAATTAATAATTTCATACGTGGGCTTTACATTCAATTGCAAATTTTACGGGCTAGATGTATGGCTCATAATGATATTTGTGTTTGGGCCAAATTTATTAAGTGATCAATTGAGTATTTTACATCTTACGGGTTGTAATTAATTTGATGTGGTAATTTAAAGTATGTGAGCCAAAAATAAACCCTAATTTGAATTTTAGTCGTAATGGGACGGCTCAATTATTTCCTATATAAATGCTAGGAATTTACCTTGTCCACAATCAAGGGGTTAAGTTAGTGATACTCCTTTTGTTTGGTATACCTAATCCTAATGAATTTAGGAAGTCAACCCTCTCCTCTCCATAAGTTTTTTATTGGCTCGCCCCATTGATAGCTAATACTTTTGTGAGGAACAAAGAGAGGAAGATTTTGACTGCTATTACAACTATCATTCATATCAACAATGGCTTCCGCAGATATGAATTCGTTTCTATTAATTTATTGGATTGTGATTATCGATTCTTAACATAATTAAAAATAATTATTAACAATTGGTATCAGAGCAGCATGTTAAGATTGAAATCTTTCATGAATTTTTTTTTCTTATCTCATTTTGAAAAAGGTCTTCTGTGCATACATTAAAATTATATGTGTCATTGAATTAATTCGTATTATCTTATTTTGAAAAACGTCTTCTGTGCATACATTAAAATTATATGTGTCATTGAATTAATTCGTATTTCCTTCACGTGGTTGAGTAACCCACAAGTAGGAACAATAAATGCTTTCCCTCGCCCCTTGGAGCACAGCTCAACCGGTGGATCAATCAACATTGGCTTGCTTCCAGTGGCAGGGTAGAGAGTTCGATTCGTGGTGGGAACCTGTGGCCAAAAAATTGGTATGGAGCAATCACTGTGGAGGAAGGTTTCTTGTGCGCAGAAGTGTACAGTCAATGGGGGGAACCTGTGATCCAATTGAGGCATAACCCGCGATTTACCCTCTTCAAGGTTTTAGGGGCATTGGTCTTTGAGGTCAAGGATTTAGTC
>NW_019245560.1:59794-60897 GCF_002742605.1 Olea europaea var. sylvestris
TGAGATTAGGATTTATAATCCATTTGAAAAGAAATTAGACCCTAAATCAACTTCTGGCTACTTTATTGGGTATTCGGATAGATAAAAGGGATGTAAGTTTTACTGTCCAAATTGTGGCACTAGAATTGTGGAGTCCACTACTACTAAGTTTTTGGAGAACGATTTTGGAGATAGTAGGAGTTTCACGTTGAGAGAAATTCTTGTTGAACCTAATCAAGTTGTTGTTCTAGTTCCTGTCATACAGGAAAGAGTTGGTTCTCAACCAATTGAAGTTGTTAATGAAGAACCGAGGAACCAGGAAGAATCTCCAATTTCTCAAACAACGATTGAATCGGTTCCTGAGCCACAAGTTAGGAGATCACAAAGGAAAAGAAGATCTACATTGCCCAGTGATTATATTACATATTTATCAGAGAGCGATTTTAATATTGGGCATTTTATTGATCCTGTAACCAAGCATTGACAATTCCTGAGGTAGATAAATGGATAACTGCCATGGAAGATGAAATGAATTCCATGGAAAGGAATAAAGTTTTGGATCTTGTTGAACTTTCTCCAGATGCTAAGGTTGTAGATAATAAGTGGATTTTCAAAAGTAAATTAGACTCAAAAGAAAATGTTGAACGAAAGAAAGTAAGATTGGTTGCAAAACGTTTCACTCAACGAGAGGGCATTGATTATGTTGAAACCTTCTCCCCTGTTTCGTCAAAAAATTCTTTTCTAATTATCATGGCTCTTGTGGCACACTATAATTTGAAACTTCATCAAATGGATGTTAAGACAACATTTTTGAATGGAGATCTTTCTGAAATGGTTTATATGAAACAACTTGAAGGTTTTGTTGTGAAAGGAAAAGAAAACTTGGTGTGTAAGTTAAACAAATTCTTATATGGTCTCAAGCAAGCATCTCGACGGTGGTATTTGAAGTTTGATGAGATTGTGACCTCTCTTGGTTTTGTTGAAAATACTATTGATCAATGCTTATATCTTAAAACCAGTGGGAGAAATTTTATTTTCCTTGTACTGTATGTTGATGACATTCTGCTTGCTAGCAATAACTTAGGGCTGCTTCATGAGACAAAGAAAATATTGTCTACTAATTT
>NW_019245560.1:61475-63173 GCF_002742605.1 Olea europaea var. sylvestris
AAGATGAATCTCTTTTGGAGACATGTGGTTTCATTTTGATTCGAAGCATTATGAGGACCGATATAAGTTAGCATAATTTTTTTTATCACATTTGGTGCTAAGTTCATACCACATACTACCACATTGGTTGGAGGATGAAGATCCATGTCGATGAGGATGTTGACCTGTGGAATGGTCTTACATCGCTTCATTGGTATAATGATTTCCATGTTCGGTATTAATATTCTTGTTGGACCGGATCATGTAACGTAAGGTGTCATCATTGGAGCTATATTTTTGTGACCACCTATGTAGTCTAACCCGGGTATTAAAACTTTGTTATGACAATCAAATTTGTCCAAGTGAGAGAATGTTGGAATAATTAATAATTTCATATGTGGGCTTCACATTCGATTGCAAATTTTATGGGTTAGATGTATGGCTCATAATGATATTTGTGTTTGGGTCAAATTTATTAAGTGATCAATTGGGTCTTTTACACCTTACGGGTTGTAATTAATTTGATGTGATAATTTAAAGTATGTGAGTCGGAAATGAACCCTAATTAGAATTCTAGTCGTAATGAGACGACTCAATTATTTTCTATATAAAGGCTAGGTCCCCTATTCTCTCCATAAGTTTTTTATTGGCTTGCCCCATTGATAGCTAATACTTTTGTGAGAAGCAAGGAGGAGAAGATCTTGACTGCTATTACAACTATCATTCATATCAACAATGGCTTCCGCAGGTATGAATTCGTTTCTATTAATTTATTGGATTGTGATTATCGATTCTTAACATGATTAAAACTAAATATTAACTAGACAGCTAAGAAGAAACGGGTACAATGATATACATTAGACACACAGTAAGGATTCTATTTTTTGGGACTTTTTATGGCTTTGTCATCTTTTATGAGCCATAGTTCATGAAAGTGAGGCCCAACGCCTGACCTAACTATTTTATGTGTCAATCGGAGACCTCTATAAAGGATTGTATTAAGATTTTTAAGGGGGATCATCACATTCCTATAGTATTCTGTCTTGGATATAGATAAGAACTGATCTTTGTGTCCACCGGTTGAATACTGCATTCATCACTATTTTTGCTTGTGGCATAGTCTTCATTCTATATGAGCCACACAACCTTTACTATTATGCCTCTTTTGTGTTAATTTTGTTATTTTCCTCTTTAATTGTCATATATTTTGCTTCGTAATTAGATTGCACTATGTTGAACGTGATAGTTATTTTCCATAGGCATTGAGCATGTTTACTTTTTACGTTTATGTTTATTAGGAGTATTTTTCCTATGTAATCGAAAACGAGGCCATCCGGGGCCATTGTTAGCAGATGATGATTTGATCGTGCTTTCATTTCCCTCCGATTCATCTGTGTTCTCTAACCCAGGGATGGTGGTACTTGGCAAAGGGCTTTTATTTCCAGAAGATCGGAGACGCTAAGAGCAACTTGTTTCAATAAAGGCAGCTGAGAACACGATGGTTAGATTTTTCAGGTATAGTATTTTTTGTTTACTTTATTATGGATAACTCAATTGGTTGACGCGAACTTACTCTACTGATTCTAGCGATTGCAAGGCCCTGTCTTTCACAAGAACGAAGCTCTTAGACAGGCTAGAAAGGTGCGCTAATTGCTGGATGCAAATACTTCATTACGTGGAGAAGTTGAAAGTTTGAGGATGGGGAAGAAAAATGTTAAC
>NW_019245560.1:66305-78903 GCF_002742605.1 Olea europaea var. sylvestris
AAAGCAGGTTGAATGATTTCTGGGGTTGAATGATATGCGAGATCTTGATTGATAATCTTGGATTCCTGCAGTGCATGGCTTGAGTTTCCATCTCTAATACCCTCCCGCAAACTGTGCCAGGGTCGGAGGTAGAGTTTGGGACGAAAGTAATTGAGGGCAGCCTTTGTTACAAGCTTGGTGAAAAGGTCTGCAATTTGGTCATCAGTGGAGATATGGCAAGTGGTAAGTAGTCCAAGTGCAACTTTTTCACGGACAAAGTGGTAATCTAACTCAATGTGTTTGCTTCGAGCATGAAACATAGGATTAACGGTCATATGAAGGGGCACTCAGGTTGTCACAGTACAAGATCAAGGAAGAACCCATAGGAATGCGAAGGTCGTTTAAAATAAAAGTCAACCACGTGAGTTCTGCAGCAGTGTTGACCATGGCACGGTACTCAGCCTCGGCGCTAGAGCGAGAGATTGTATGTTATTTCTTCGCACACCAGGAAATGAGGTTGCCCCCAAGGTAGGTACAATAGTCGGTGGTAGAGTGCCTGGTAGTAGGACACCCCACCCAATCTGCATCGAAAAGGCACATAGATCAAGTGAAGTGTAAATCAAAGTCAATACTACCTTTGACATATCATAGGATACGCCGAACCATTTTCAAGTGAAGAATGGTGGGAGCATGCATGAATTGAGAAACATAATTAACACTATAGAAGAGATCAAGACGTGTGAGGGTAAGGTACTGTAAAGCCCCAACAAGTCCTCGAAAGTAACTTGGATCTGCCAACGAAGTGTTATGTGAGGAGGTCTTGGCTTTTACTTCAAGCGGTGTATTCATAGGTTTACAGTCTATCATGTTGGAGTGCTCGAGTATGGTAAGGGCGTAATGAGATTGTGACAAGAGAAGGCCATCTTGTGTCCGGGAGATTTCAATACCAAGGAAGTGATGCAACGGTCCTAAGTCCTTCATAAAAAATTCACGACTTAGCAAATGAATAAAGGTTGTGACAAGCATCGTAGTGGAACCTGTAAGTAAGATATCGTCAACATAAAGTAGCAAGATTAGTGAACCATGAGGGAAATGAAAAATAAATAGGGATGGATCGGCCAAGCTGTAAAAGAAACCATATTTAAGGAGGAATGCACCGAAACGATCAAACTAGGCGCGTGGCGCCTGTTTAAGGCCATAGAGAGCCTTTTGAAGCTTGCAAACGTGTGTGGGGTACTGTCGGTCAGCCATTCTTGGAGGTTGCAGCATATATATACTATTATAAATAAGGCCATGGAGAAAGGCGTTCTTTACATCCAGTTGACGAGTAGGCCAATGTTTAATAAGAGCGATGGTGATAATTAGGCGAATGGTCCCTGGTTTGATGACGGGAGAAAAGGTCTCACTGTAGTCTATGCCATCAATCTGATGATACCCTTTTGCAACCACGTGGGCCTTGAGGCGATCTAAAGAGTCGTCGGGTTTGAGTTTGGACTTGAAAAGCCACTTAGAGCCAATGACATGCATATAAGGGACGCGGGGAACAAGTTGCCAAGTTTTATTTTGATGTAGGGTAGCAAGTTCTTCGTCCATGGCAGCTTTCCAACCAGGATGAGCTAAGGCCTCTCGAACATTGGAAGGTTCAGGAGGGATATGGGCAGAGGATATGGTAGTTAAGGCATACTTTGGGTTAGGTTTGAGAATTCCAAGGTGAGACCGGGTGACCATGGGGTGCGAGGTTGTAGCATGTGGGGGCTCGAAAATTTCTGGTTCACCAGTTGGCTCCAGTGGAGCCTCAAATTCAAGTTGTGAAGAAGGCTCAGAAGCAACACAAGATACAGATGGAGATGGTTCGAACCCGAGTAGTGTGCTAGCTGGACGAGGAGTTGAAGCCGTATCCTCAGGTGATGCACAATCTGGTGAGATGGAAGATTTAGCAGGTCCAAAATTTGGAACGTGGGGAGCCACTGATGGCAAAGGACTCAGGCATGGCGGAAGAGATATTACGGGAGCTAGGGGAGCATATGTTGATGGAGTCGCCGATTGAGGAATGAAGTCAGGATTAGGTAACCAAGAATCAAAAATGCTAATGACCTGCGATGAGGTGGGAGAGGTATTAGTTTTATGATAAGGAAAATCTAACTCATCGAAGACAACGTCCCGTGAGATAAAAATTTTTTTGCTTAAGGGATGAAAGCATTTGTAACCTTTATGTTTATCACTATAGCCTACAAAGATGCAAAGAATAGTCTTAGGATCAAATTTTTGGTGTTGTGTGTCCCAAGTGTAAGGAAAGCATTTAGAGCCAGAAGTACAAAGTGAGGAGTAAACAGGATGAGTACCATGTAATGCAAAATATGGGGTCTCAAAATTAAAAGCAGATAAAGGTAGGCGATATCATAAGGTAGGCAACTGTAGTGAAGGCTTTAACCCATAGAAAAAGAAGGATACCACTATGAAATAGCATAGTCATACCTAGTTCTTGTATAATCCTATGGTGTCCTTTAGCCATAACTGTTTGTTCTGGAGTATATGGGTAAGATACCTGATGAATGACTCCTGTAGACAAAAAATGAGATGATAGTTTCGAGTTGATGAATTCGCCACCTCCATTAGAGTGAAAGAATTTAATTTGTTTATTGAATTGCCTTGTAACATATTGCTCAAAGGAGATATAAGCAGTAAAAAAATCAGATTTATGTTGTAATGGAATGATCCAAGTATATTTAGAGAAATCATTGACCAAGCATGCATAATATCTAAATTTACCAATAGACAAAACAGGGTAGGTCCCCATAAATCACAATTTATTTTTTCAAATACATCAGAACTTGAATGTTTAGAACTGGAAAAAGGTAGTTTACTAAGCTTTCCTAGTTGACAACTATCACAAAGGTGTACAGATTTCATAGTTCCTGTGCCTGTGACATCAATTAATCCCTTATTTTTCAATAATTGTAAAGCCAAAGGTTGAGGGTGTCCCAAGTGTTGGTGCCAAACTTCTGCTGATCCTGATTTGAAACGATGGGAAAAATACAATTCTGGTGAAGTGGGAAGAACATAGAGGTCACCCTTGCGCTTCCCTGTTATTATTGGTCGTTTTGTTTCCCGTTCCTTAACACAAAAATTAGTATTAGAGAATTCACAATTAACAGGAAATTGGCCAGTAAGATGACTTGCATAGAGCAAATTTTTTGTTAACTCAAGAACAAGTAGGACATCACGAAGAGGTAAGGTAATATTCTTCTGTTTAACTCAAGAGTCACCAATACTAAGGATAGGTAAAGAGGATCCATCTCCAATAAGAATTGAATCAGTACCAAAATATTCACGAATGTTGGTTAACATACCTGGCTTACCTATCATGTGATTAGAAGCTCCCGTGTCTGAGGTCCATTCAGTGTCTGTGATGGAGTTATCTAGTGTGAGTGCTGCAAGTGCTTGTGGTATATCATCACGTTGAGTAGGCTTCTTGGATATCCACCAACAAATTTTGGCGATGTGACCCATTGATCCACAGTACTGGCATTGTTTCTCTCGGTACAGATCCCTTTCAGCGGGGGTCATGCTACATTGTCCAGGCAGCAGAGGACGACATTGATAAGTTGAAGGAGTGGAGTCGTTCGAATAGCTTTGGTTATGGTCCCTGGGTTGTTGTGCTTCGTCCAGTGGAAGTGAATTTCTGTGAGTTGCCACGGTACCTAGAAGGAGGCTGTTGAGGCCACTGCTGCTGTCCATAGAATGCTAGTTGAGGAGTAAATTTGGGACCTAGTGGATCGGCATGATTAGAAAACCAACTGCGACTTTGATCAAGGTTTTGAGTTATGAAACCAGCTCAATGTATGTTGGTCTTCTTGGTGGCTTTAGCATGGTGGTTGTGAATGTTTCATATTGAGGCCCAAGACTGGTGAGAAGGCAGAAAACTTTCTCTTGGTCAGGGACGGGTTTGCCAATGGCTACAAGATTGTCACACAATCCTTTGAAGGTGCGTATATGATCTCCAATTATTTTGTCTTCCTCCTTGCGATGGTAAGTCAGTCGTTGTCGTAAGGTGAACTCACGTTCCTGTAGTCTTGTGCATATGCATTTTTGTGAGCTTCCCATACTGCATGGGCTGTGTCTAAGCCGACAGCTAGTCCGAGAGTTTCTTAGAAAGTGTTCCAATGATCCATCCTCAAAGAAGATTATTGGACTTTCGCCAGGCAATGAATTCTTCTGTCAAACTGGGAACAAATTTTTCTGTCTCTGTGATGTTGTTTGGATTTGGTGGGGACAGACTCTTCATTTGTGAGATGGCTAACTAGCTATTGACTTTCTGCAAGAGCTAAAGCTTGTTCACGCCACAGGGGATAATTGGTTGGAGTGAGACTGAGTGTAATGAAGTTGCCTACGTTTGAGGATAAAGAGGTCATGGTGTGGAAAAAAGATTGTGGTGTGTTAAGCCCTATACTCACACAAGCTCTGATACCAAGCAGAAAATGAATAAAGGCAGCATATTTGTTGTGTATTTTTTTCTCATAAGAAACATGAGTACAATGCTGAAATATTTAAATATGTAGACAACCAAAAGATTTCCATAAACACAGTAGTAAAAATGGTATGTTAGTATGGTCTTCAATCCTTGATTTATTTCGTGTCTAAAGCAGGTTGAGTGATTTATGGGGCTGAATGATGTGCGAGATCTTGATTGATAATCTTGGATTCCTGCATAGCATGGCTGGAGTTTCCATCTCTGATAAGACTCCAGTTCAGGAATGATTTGCGTGGGGTCACATGCATACCCCAGTAAATCTGCAATGTTCAAGAAAAATGGTCAAGGATTAATTTGAGCCAATATAGACTTTAACATGCTGAGAGAGAGAGAGAGAGAGAGAGAGAGAGAGAGAGAGAGAGAGAGAGAATGTTAACTTTGTGAAAAACGACACCAATTCGATTAGGCTTACATGGGGTTAGCCGTTAATTTCCGAAAAAATGTAAATACATTTTTTATGAACATCCCAACTTTTCTACAACACGAATCCCATTTTTGTCCTAGATCCAAGTTTGCCCTTATTATAATTGTTATTATTTAACTTAGCTTGTCAGCATTGAAGTTAGCAACCTGCTACGTTTTTCTCCACTTCAACGTCAGATGTCTAAAGATATCACAATTTGAACAACTTTGTTGTTAGATTTTTGTTTTTATGAGATTATTATTATTATTATTATTATTATTATTATTATTATTATTATTGTGATTCAACCGAACATTAGGTCTTTGTCATTTATCCATTGAAATTGATCATGTTTTTATGGTTGAATTTGGAATATAGTAACATTCATATATTCATTGAATTTTATGTCAAACAATTACTGAAAAGATTTTAAATAAAAATCTCCATTTTTGAGCGAAGAACAAAATATTGGTGAAAGGAGCGTTAAGAGAAAAGGATGTTGAAAAAAAAAAATTTAGTCTTTGTTTGATTACACAAATTTTTCATGAAAGTAGGAAATCAAATTTCATTTTTCACCTTTTTGCATGTTTGTTTTGCCAATTTTTTTTTGACAATACCCCTTTTTTCACATTTTTGAGGAATTGGTTTGGATTTCACCCCTTAATGCACTCCCCTCATAGTGATAGCAAAAAAACCTGTCTCGAATGAGTTGGCGGGGCACGAGGCTGGGAGAGGATGCCTCGCCTCGCCTCGCCTAAACCCGAACGGGTTGGCGGGGCGCGGGGCTAGAAGAGGATGCCTCGTCTCGTATCGAACCCGCCACGTGAAGGGGGAAAAGAATATTAAAAATAATTTTATTTCTGAAAAAAACTCATTTTGAATTTGTATTTTATTCTCTAATAATAATATAACTTGAAATTTTAAAATTAAAAAAAATATAAAAAAATAAAACGACGCAAAAAGTTGACCTGTCCCATCTAAGGTGGGCGGCCCCGCACCCGCACCCGCACCCGCACCCGCCCCATTGCCATCTCTATCCTCTCACATGAGGGGAAGGGCCCACACCCAATTAATGCTTCCCCCGCATGTGAGAAAATTCTATCCCTAATCGTAGCAAATTACATCTCTTTAATTGATAATTTTTATGTAAAATAAAGTCAAATAAATACCAAAAGATCCAAAATTTTAATATTTTTTAGGTGAAAAATTATACCAATTGTACACATTTAATTGACAATTCCGAGTAAAACAATCATTGTTTTCTTTTTACCTAAATTCCATTCTTACAATCAAACAAATTCTTAATTTAATTTTTGACCCCAAAACGAAAATTGTCCGACTTTGCTATAGCTCTAGATGGAACAGCCTCCTCCTCCTTTAGCAGATTATTGCAAATCTAAACATGTATCTGGGTTTAGGAGTGGGCACTTTTTTCCAAAACTGGTGAAATCGGAACGGAACCGTTTAGAACCGGCCAGTTCGGTTCCAAATCTTCTAAAAAATAATTTGATTTTAGGACAAATTTTTAAGAGCCGACTGGTTCCGATCCGGTTCTCGTTTCTAGTATGGGAACCGCGGGAACTAGCAGTTCTCATTAGATTTTTATTTTTTTTGGTAAATATATAACTCAATCTCCAATACTTTTATAAAAAATAATTGGGTTTCTTCTTAATTTTAGATTCCAGTACTTTTCTTCTTCTCTTTGATTTTTTCCTTGTCTCTTCTTATAATTCTTTGATTAATTGATTTTCAAACCAAATTAGAATATTGGGTAAATCTATACCTAAATAAATTTATTTACAATACATAATTTTATTTATAGGATGCGAAATTTTTATTTTGTTTTCACTTTGATTACATGATTTTTAATTTTTTTTTACTTTGTAAATCTATACCAAAATAAATCTTTGGATT
This sequence comes from Olea europaea var. sylvestris, assembly GCF_002742605.1. Classification (NCBI taxonomy): domain Eukaryota; kingdom Viridiplantae; phylum Streptophyta; class Magnoliopsida; order Lamiales; family Oleaceae; genus Olea; species Olea europaea. The sequence goes on from NW_019245560.1 coordinate 73,133, forward strand.
ATATGTTCGATTCTTCTATATTTTGTTGAAAGTATCACGTTGGTAGTATTTTTAGAGTTTTGATTAGTGAACATTTTATTTTGACATTTTCAATATAAAGAACCGGACCAAACCTAATCAGAATCGATTGGTTCGATTCCGGTTCGGTTCCACAGTTAGCTATGAAACCAATGGTTCTATTTCTAAAATTCTCATAGGTGTTCAATTTGGTTTGATTTCCTTTGGAACAGGAACGCGCCCATTCCTATTTGGGTTGGTAGCAAATTTCTATTAAGTATAAATTAACTTACAATTAGAAGTTTGAAATAAAAATTATTTTGACAAAAATCCAATTTCTTTACTCAAATGACATTCTATATTTTTATGTAGCTTGTCTATATTTCTTCCTTGTGTTGTCACAATTATTACGGAAACCCAGCAGTAAAAGTCTTCAAAAAGTTATCCATCCTCGATATCTAATGGTATAAAATTTATCAGGACACAAATGCAAGTTGTGACCTTGAATTCCTGGATAACTGAATTCTATCAACAATTACTTAAGGAGTTCTTTGAGACAATAAATCCAGCATCATCTGGTAAGATTCCTTCGAGTTTAATATACTTCATTCCATGTTGAGTCAGATGTGAATGGATTTTGCAAGGGTATTACGCATTGTTTTCTAAGTTATCACTATCTTCCATTTATATGTTACGTGCCTGTAATTTAATTTTTTTGGGGTTTAGATGATGACATTATTTGCACATACCCTTTTTTTTCGACCTACACGAAGGTCATCATTGACCTGACACTTCAATTTCGTTCATTTGCATGTGGTGCTTATTCATCAAAGTCAATAGTTTTTATATTGTTTGTTTCTTTTTTCTCTGGAATACACATTTAATATTTCAATAGCAAGAGTTTACCTCTTCTGTTGTAATCCACCACCTGATGGGCAACTTGAGCGTGGTCTTTTTTGATGGTATCTCCAGGAAAAATGGTGCTTGATCTATTCCAAATTACCATACTTTCTTTGCCAATCTTTCCCATCAACTTAGATAGCTATTATGTACCCTGTTTCAATGGTGGAGCTAGGATTTTTTATTTGGCATGATTTTTTCCTGATGTCCTAACGGTTGGGGTCTAATTGCACAAAATTTTCCAAATTATTAAAAAAAAAATGAAAAATAAGATTGTGCTCGGAGCATTTGACATCTTATCTCTTAGATAAAAAGTAGAAACTTTATCCTTAGGCGACCAATAATTTATATTTTGTAAGCTGAAGTTTATTTGCAATATACATAGAACAAATAAACACAAAATAAAATAAAATAAAATATTCAAAAACTTTGGGTGTCCGGGCGCCTCCTAATGATCCCCCTTGGTTATGCCCCTGCTTGCTAGAATCTCTCCCAAAAAATAGAGCGAACTCGTCGGCACTTAAATATCCTTTCATGCAAATGAAGGAAATTTCGGCTGCTTGGAACCATAAACATAACTGCAAGCTATTGATATTCCCTGAAACAGGCCCATACCCCAATCTGTCTTCTGAACTTTTTGTATTTTTTCCTTTGATATTGTTACAAAAGTCGTAACCCCACACACTTTAATTTATTACAATATATTTTTTCAGTTGACCATATTATATCTTTTTATATTTCTTTTTATCAATATAATATCAATTTGACAAAGTAGTAGAATGGTATATATAAATTAGTCAAGTTTGATAAGACTTTTACAATTTAGGATACTAAAAAATAGGTCACATCTTTCTATTTGAAGCAAGTTGAACCCTAACCTTTTAATCCACAAAATAATAATATTAAATAAATAAATTTCACGGGGAGGGGCGGCGGGATGCCCCTCCTCGTGCCCCGCGTGGGGCGACCATTTACGCCCCGTCACGGCACCAGGGCAAGGTACTTGTTGATCAATCTCTGAAGAGAGAATTAATGAGTTGATTATGATTTTTAACCATCCTAATCTTGATTGTTGACGGGGACAACCCTTTATGCCATGAAGAGATTGCAAAGTAAGAAACAAAAAATTGTTGAGTGGCGTTTGAGCAGGTTGATTGATTCTTGGTATATCCTACAAATTTCTATATTAGCTGTTGTCTAATTGTCTAAAACGTTGGATTTGATTATGCGGGTATCATGTTCATGAAAAGATTGTCAATTTTGTGGCACCTCGGTCCATGAAACTTCCTTCCGATGCATCTATGATATTTCAAAATTTGTTTGGCCTTAGAGCCTAGAAATCTATTTTAGTTATATAGCTGACTTTCTAGCTCCAAAACCCTTTAAATCTAAGCTTGAATTTTCACTTTTGGTTTAGATGGTAGAAGTGACGGAGATTGAATGTTGTATAATTTGATCAACTTTCAAGTAAAACGACGTCTTTGGTCGGAGGTGAAATTTTTTTGGCAGAAATGTGCAGTTTTTATAGTCGCACCTTGAAATGAAAGAACTTCCATCTCATTCGAAACCCGGGAACATACGAAGTTGGCCATAGTTCTCATTGACAATCGTATTAATGACATTAGGCAAGAAGATGACGAGTATTTGAAGAGTTGTTTCAGCATATTCAATTAAAAACCCGTCAACATTGAGAACTTGACAAGTGAGGCTAGCAAAAAATGAAAAAAAAAAAAAGGATGTATATTTGTTGTGTATTTTTTTCTCATAAGAAACATGAGTACAAGGCTAAAATATTTAAATACGTAGACAGCTAAAAGATTTTCATAAACACAGTAGTAAAAATGGTATGTTAATGTGCTCTTCAATCCTTGATTTATTTTGTGTCTAAAGCAGGTTGAATGATTTCTGGGGTTGAATGATATGCGAGATCTTGATTGATAATCTTGGATTCCTGCAGTGCATGGCTTGAGTTTCCATCTCTAATACCCTCCCGCAAACTGTGCCAGGGTCGGAGGTAGAGTTTGGGACGAAAGTAATTGAGGGCAGCCTTTGTTACAAGCTTGGTGAAAAGGTCTGCAATTTGGTCATCAGTGGAGATATGGCAAGTGGTAAGTAGTCCAAGTGCAACTTTTTCACGGACAAAGTGGTAATCTAACTCAATGTGTTTGCTTCGAGCATGAAACATAGGATTAACGGTCATATGAAGGGGCACTGAGGTTGTCGCAGTACAAGATCAAGGAAGAACCCATAGGAATGCGAAGGTCGTTTAAAATAAAAGTCAACCACGTGAGTTCTGCAGCAGTGTTGACCATGGCACGGTACTCAGCCTCGGCGCTAGAGCGAGAGATTGTATGTTATTTCTTCGCACACCAGGAAATGAGGTTGCCCCCAAGGTAGGTACAATAGTCGGTGGTAGAGTGCCTGGTAGTAGGACACCCCACCCAATCTGCATCGAAAAGGCACATAGATCAAGTGAAGTGTAAATCAAAGTCAATACTACCTTTGACATATCATAGGATACGCCGAACCATTTTCAAGTGAAGAATGGTTGGAGCATGCATGAATTGAGAAACATAATTAACACTATAGAAGAGATCAAGACGTGTGAGGGTAAGGTACTGTAAAGCCCCAACAAGTCCCCGAAAGTATCTTGGATCTGCCAACGAAGTGTTATGTGAGGAGGTCTTGGCTTTTACTTCAAGCGGTGTATTCATAGGTTTACAGTCTATCATGTTGGAGTGCTCGAGTATGGTAAGGGCGTAATGAGATTGTGACAAGAGAAGGCCATCTTGTGTCCGGGAGATTTCAATACCAAGGAAGTGATGCAACGGTCCTAAGTCCTTCATAAAAAATTCACGACTTAGCAAATGAATAAAGGTTGTGACAAGCATCGTAGTGGAACCTGTAAGTAAGATATCGTCAACATAAAGTAGCAAGATTAGTGAACCATGAGGGAAATGAAAAATAAATAGGGATGGATCGGCCAAGCTGTAAAAGAAACCATATTTAAGGAGGAATGCACCGAAACGATCAAACTAGGCGCGTGGCGCCTGTTTAAGGCCATAGAGAGCCTTTTGAAGCTTGCAAACGTGTGTGGGGTACTGTCGGTCAGCCATTCTTGGAGGTTGCAGCATATATATATTATTATAAATAAGGCCATGGAGAAAGGCGTTCTTTACATCCAGTTGACGAGTAGGCCAATGTTTAACAAGAGCGATGGTGATAATTAGGCGAATGGTCCCTGGTTTGATGACGGGAGAAAAGGTCTCACTGTAGTCTATGCCATCAATCTGATGATACCCTTTTGCAACCACGTGGGCCTTGAGGCGATCTAAAGAGTCGTCGGGTTTGAGTTTGGACTTGAAAAGCCACTTAGAGCCAATGACATGCATATAAGGGACGCGGGGAACAAGTTGCCAAGTTTTGTTTTGATGTAGGGTAGCAAGTTCTTCGTCCATGGCAGCTTTCCAACCAGGATGAGCTAAGGCCTCTCGAACATTGGAAGGTTCAGGAGGGATATGGGCAGAGGATATGGTAGTTAAGGTATACTTTGGGTTAGGTTTGAGAATTCCAAGGTGAGACCGGGTGACCATGGGGTGCGAGGTTGTAGCATGTGGGGGCTCGAAAATTTCTGGTTCACCAGTTGGCTCCAGTGGAGCCTCAAATTCAAGTTGTGAAGAAGGCTCAGAAGCAACACAAGATACAGATGGAGATGGTTCGAACCCGAGTAGTGTGCTAGCTGGACGAGGAGTTGAAGCCGTATCCTCAGGTGATGCACAATCTGGTGAGATGGAAGATTTAGCAGGTCCAAAATTTGGAACGTGGGGAGCCACTGATGGCAAAGGACTCAGGCATGGCGGAAGAGATATTACGGGAGCTAGGGGAGCATATGTTGATGGAGTCGCCGATTGAGGAATGAAGTCAGGATTAGGTAACCAAGAATCAAAAATGCTAATGACCTGCGATGAGGTGGGAGAGGTATTAGTTTTATGATAAGGAAAATCTAACTCATCGAAGACAACGTCCCGTGAGATAAAAAATTTTTTGCTTAAGGGATGAAAGCACTTGTAACCTTTATGTTTATCACTATAGCCTACAAAGATGCAAAGAATAGTCTTAGGATCAAATTTTTGGTGTTGTGTGTCCCAAGTGTAAGGAAAGCATTTAGAGCCAGAAGTACAAAGTGAGGAGTAAACAGGATGAGTACCATGTAATGCAAAATATGGGGTCTCAAAATTAAAAGCAGATAAAGGTAGGCGATATCATAAGGTAGGCAACTGTAGTGAAGGCTTTAACCCATAGAAAAAGAAGGATACCACTATGAAATAGCATAGTCATACCTAGTTCTTGTATAATCCTATGGTGTCCTTTAGCCATAACTGTTTGTTCTGGAGTATATGGGTAAGATACCTGATGAATGACTCCTGTAGACAAAAAATGAGATGATAGTTTCGAGTTGATGAATTCGCCACCTCCATTAGAGTGAAAGAATTTAATTTGTTTATTGAATTGCCTTGTAACATATTGCTCAAAGGAGATATAAGCAGTAAAAAAATCAGATTTATGTTGTAATGGAATGATCCAAGTATATTTAGAGAAATCATTGACCAAGCATGCATAATATCTAAATTTACCAATAGACAAAACAAGGTAGGTCCCCATAAATCACAATTTATTTTTTCAAATACATCAGAACTTGAATGTTTAGAACTGGAAAAAGGTAGTTTACTAAGCTTTCCTAGTTGACAACTATCACAAAGGTGTACAGATTTCATAGTTCCTGTGCCTGTAACATCAATTAATCCCTTATTTTTCAATAATTGTAAAGCCAAAGGTTGAGGGTGTCCCAAGTGTTGGTGCCAAACTTCTGCTGA
>NW_019245561.1:0-1497 GCF_002742605.1 Olea europaea var. sylvestris
TTTTTTTTCCTGGCAGTTTGTTCAACCAAGATAAACAATTCCTTCAACCAAAAATTTAAGAAATCCTGCCACCAAAGAATGAAGTAAAATGTCACAACAAGATGATCTGAAAAAGGATATTTTCCGGCATGAAAATTGAGAAAAATGGGCACAAATATAGAAGAAAAATTCGTCACTAAAAATAGAAATTTCCTGATAAGCTGTAAATATTTTGGTAACTTGAGCAACTTACAAATTGGTTTCAATGATTTGTCCCAAGTGTAGAGCAAAGGAACCACAAGAAACGAAGACGTGGTAGGTCACCTAATGAACAATTTGTCAACTAAATTGCTGGAAATCAGATTGAAACAAGGGGACATATGGTAAAGACTAAGAATGGTCAAAATGAAAAATGGAAACTCATCCCCCAAAGGTCCTTCACATATTCTGCCTTTGCCAACCAAGAAAAGATAGTGGAAGATTTACAAGAAATTCCCATAGATTCTCTATAGTGGAGTCTAGTCCTCTTGCTACTTTCTCAACAAAGTTTTTCAAATAACCAAATGAGTTCATGATCTCCAATACAAATACCCATTTGTGTAAGGCTTTCAACAAATGCCAACGGCAAAGCTTTCACTATTGGCAATCAAAGCTAGTTTGGTGCTTTGAATAATTTCAAGTATGTTTGAAGAGCTCCAGCTTCAATATGTTCTAAAGTGGTTATCATCAGTTTGGCATATGTTTTAACATGGCATGCTTGGGAATCAACTGATGTGAAAATACACATCTATTATTTTCTTGGATTTCTTTGAAACTATTATCAAGATCTGGAGCATGGTTCGAGCATGATATAGTGAGATGGAAATTATAGACTTTACTGCTCAAAGCAAGCTCTATGACCTCACATATTATAAGGCGAGCCCTCACTTACCAAGGCTTGCTCGTGATTATCTCATTATGGAAGGTGAGCCCATAAGTTGTCACTTATCGAGGCTAGCTCGTGGTTTTCTTATTACTCAAGATGAGCTGAGCAAGTGAATTTTTTATTTATCGAAGAGGAGACCTAGCTTATGTATATCTTATTATCAAAAGCAGCATTTTGGAATCCTCATTCCTTGAAAAAAAGGAAGAGGCTAATCACTAGACATGTTTGCCCTTGAAAAAGGAGCCCTTCTTGCCCTGCGAGATGTTTATTCCTGGCTTCGCAGGATGCTTATTCCTCGCATCACTATCGTCGAGCTTAGCTATGAGTCCTCATCTATCAGAGGCCAGCTTATAAGACTCCGATAGTTCGATAGTTCGTCAGATGTTTATTCTTGGCTTTGCGGGATGCTTATTCCTGGCCTCACTATCGGCGAGCTTAGCTCTAAATCCTTATCTATCTAAGGCCAGCTTATAAGACTCCGATAGTTCGATAGTTCTCCAGATGTTTATTCCTGGTTTTGCGGAATGTTTATTCCCCGCCTCACTATCGTCGAGCTTAGCTTAGCTCTAAGTTCTCATTTATCTGATGCCAGC
>NW_019245562.1:0-1497 GCF_002742605.1 Olea europaea var. sylvestris
GGGGGGAAGGGGGGGGGGGGGGGTTTGGAACAAAACGAAGGTGAGAATGCTTAACTTCTAACGGAAACATTAAGAGGTGCAACAGACTGACAACACAACAGTTGGGGATCAGGTTAACTAGGCAAATTTTACTACGCTTTTTCCTTGGCTGGTTCCAAACCAGGAATAGAGATGAAGTAAATTGACTAGAACAACAAAATAAGCCATGTTCCCAATAAACCTGGAGCAGGCTACCTGAATAGTTTGTGGGTACTCCTTTCAGTTCATTGCTAACCTTTGGTCTTGCGAAATTCATAGATGTTATCTTGCAAAAATAACAAGCATTCATAGATCTTACTGACAGAATTGGAAAAACATTTAAGATGCATTACTTTTAGATATGATCTAGTTTTAACCTTTCTTAATAGCACATGGAAAGTGCATTACAAATATTTGATGAACTATCTTGACTAGCCAATCCATGCTATAAGGCAGCTTCAAAAATTGTAGCTAGCACGAGGAAAATATGATACTGAGTACGTTAATCTCTTTAAATTATGTTCCCAGAAAAATTTTACTATAATACACACTTGTACGCTGTCCTAATATTACCAAGATGATATATTCAGGGGGGAACCAATGGCATCTTATATTGAAAATCCAACATATATTATTCCTGTGTGCTCAGGAAATGACCAACAAATTCTGCACCATTCCAATTACCGCAGAGAATTTTCTTTTTCATATTGCACAAGAGTTGACATGACTATAAAATTGGTGATTGATAAGAGAGATGGCTGCTAGAATCTGTAATAGGTGGAAGCCATATTGTCATCTATAAACCCGGACATGAGAATTTTTTTATTTCTTTTCTAGGAGGAAGAGGGGGAAGGGGGATTTGACTTTACAGTTAAGAATAACGTTTATTAGGAAGCTTTGCCAATGTTTTACTGTACCCAGTTCGAAGCCTTAAAGGAAGAGGTGCACTAGATTGACAACTAATAAGATGTGTTCCCTATAAATATATGTTCAACTATATGAATCCCTTAATACATTTTGTTGGGGGCGTCCCTTACAAGAGACATGTTGCATCTGATATTATGTGCATGAAAAGAGGGTAAGCGCAGGCCTTTGAGTCATACCCCATAAGTAACATACATTGACACTAGAAGAAATTGAAAGCAAGGGTTCTTAGGCTCCAGCGGACATGGTTGGATTAACAAGTTAGTCCAAAATAATAGAATTATAATAGGAATTTCGAATACAAGGAAACCTATAAGAAAATCCTTAGAGAAGTGAAGAAAATTACCATAACCTGCAAAAAAGAAGTGAGTGGAAAGGAGAGAAGGTGAAAGAATCAGGAAAATAGGATATAAAATGTGGTGCATGGACAAGGAAAAGAAAGAAATAGTCGACTACTGCTTTTAGTACTTACTGTCACGGATCGCAAGGTCATGACTTGAAACATGGCATGACACGGGAATGTCATGGCACAAGGTGGGAAAATGAGATAGACTT
>NW_019245563.1:0-1497 GCF_002742605.1 Olea europaea var. sylvestris
GGATTGGTCATTTGACTTGAGGTTGTCATAGTATCTTATATGAGGACAGTCATGCTTTGACGGTGTTGGATGTTACTCTATCAAGGACCACTAATACGACATTGTTCGAGCATGTCAAGAATCGTATGAAGGTTGTGAATGACTAATAGAGGATTTGTCACTCTTAGATAGCAAGAGATTATGATCTGCATTTTACTCAATTAAGTCGATGAAGAAATCATTGGCCAAGGTTTACTTGTAAGTCGAAAAGGAGTTTTCGACTTATATTGACTTAATAATGGAGCGAAAGATATGATCGATGTTCACGAAATATTTTCTTTCGATTTAAATCTCCTTTTCGACTTATATTGACTTAATAATGGAGCGAAAGATATGATCGATGTTCACGAAATATTTTCTTTCGATTTAAATCACCGCAAATTTACGGTTCGTTAACAAGTAATAAAGTGGATTTTTAGATCGTCCCACAGAGATTGAGTAGTTCAATTGTATTTATCTCGACCTTAACCGAATCTAAATGATCAATTATGAGTTTTTATCCTAAGAAATCCTAAATCTAAGCTAAATTACCAATATTATGAATTGGATGGTATGTTATGCAACATAATGTTTAAATTAACTAAAATGCAATTTGATGTTTAAGACGCAGGTTAAATGTATTCAATGAATGTGAGATATTTTAGGATCACGAATTCTCAAATAATGTTCAATTTAACCTTAATTCCACACTTTGACAACACGATGACATTTTGAAGAATCAATACTCTTAAATCTATCCAACACTCTCTCTCGAGATGAATTGAACATATTCTCATACACCACCAATCTATATCTCTATGACGGATGGAAATATACGAGAATGCATGTAGTTTTGTGAGTACTTAGAGATTCATGCAAAGCATAGGGGCATATTTATATCCCCTATCAGACCCTATGATAATTTATACCTTGTCGAATTTATTCATCTTTTTTCGAATAGATGAAACAAACCATCAAAACTCACACAATTACGGACCCATAATCATAGAAGCAATTAAATACATATACATCATTCAAAACAATCAATACATATTTTAATGTCAAAATACAGAACAAAGAATTAAATATCACATTACAAGGTTTATCGATCTCCTAGTATAGATTTTTCTAGCCTAGCATGATGGGAAGAAGAACACAATAATAAAAATTAAGAAAAGACATCACCCTATTGAATTCTTGAAGTGAGACCTTGAATCTTGGATTGAATCTTCTTGTTCTTCCTTCTTCTTTCTCTTCAAATCCTCCCAAAATATTGTATAATGCGTGGTCTCTATTTTTGGACGTCCTTAGGGCTTTAAAAGACTCCTCAAGATTTATTTCCATAAGAATTCCATTCAGAAAAAGAAACCAGATTTTCTCGTTGCGATTGGCTTGAGCTGTCGCCCAGGCAAAACTCGGGCAGTTGCTCATGTTAAGAATTTATTATCGGTAATTGAAAAATATGTTAGGCAATTACTC
>NW_019245564.1:0-1497 GCF_002742605.1 Olea europaea var. sylvestris
TTAGGTTATGGGAAAGGTCGGCTTGTTTTTTATTTGATCATGAATGTCAATAGTGTGGCTGTGTATCTTAACAAGGAGGATGGTTCTCGACTTGCAATGTTTGTGCAAGAAAGTTTTTTGTTGGATATCAAGGTATTATAATCTCTTATAATCTCTTTTTCTTAAAGTGAAATTAAGATTATCTAGATTATTTATTATCTTAGTTTGTTTCTTCAGCGGAATCATCGGTTTTGTATATCCTCTATTTCATCATTTGAATTTCCTTATCACATATAATTATCATAGTGTTTTTCCTTTGAACAAGGTTTATCCGAGTTCTACCTCCATAGGAGGCACTTTAGGAAACTTCAGGCTGTGTGATCTGTCACTGGGATCAGATCACTGTTGGGGTTGGCTTTGTGATCTACGCAATCAAGAAGCTGAATCCTTAATACAGGTAATTCCATATCCTTGTATAGACGCTGGTATTTTGGTTGTTACTAAGTTTCTAATTATCTCTCTCTTCCATCTCCTCTTCAGTTTACATTCAATTCCTACAGTGTGGAAGACGATGATTATGAAGGTTACGACTATAGTTTGACTGGCCGGCTTTCTGCAGTCCGTATTGTGTTTCTTTACAGATTTGTTCAAGAGGTAGCTTTTGATTCAGTGTAGTCACTTTTTTACCTGGTGTGATTTTACACCTGTCAGTTACTGTTTCACATTGAGCTCTCAAGCCTTGCCTTATCCTCTGCCTGAAAAAGTGGCATGTCACTGCCTGTACCTGAATACTACTCAAAATATTCTGGACCTTGACACTACACCACCATACTGGTGTGCTAATTTGTGTCCTCAAAAGTTTGAGATGGCACTTGCAGCGTGAGACATTCTAGAGATGGCGCTTACTGGACTCAATATAGTACATGTTTATTTACACTCTTTTTTTGGCTTCCATTTTTGTCCAATTTTCCTGTGCTCTTGAGCTTAAGGAGCCTAATATGTATTTTGGTTTCATATATCATATAAAAGCAACGTGGATATATCCGCTTTTGATTACTGTGTTCACTAGACTAGCACAGTCATTTCCAGAATTGAGGCTTTTGAAACACAATACTACAATTTTTTTTCCATGAAAACTGCTGTTGTTATGGGTTTTATCTAATATCTCATGGTAAAGTTTCAAAACTCGTATACTTAAAAATTTCTTTGAAGTCTAGTCAGAAACTTTTATTTTGGATACTCTTCACACAGCTCTTTAGCACTCAAGTGGTAGATCTCATTTTATGTCTAGAATATGTTGACCAAATCTCTGCTCTTCTGTCATGAAGTTGGAAGACGATACATAACATGGCTTGTATCGAATTCACAAAATTTTTTCTAAAGAAGCAAGAGTCACTTACTTCATTCAAAGGCTTAATCTACCATTTCCTTTTGTGAGAAACCAGTTAGTTGAACCAGACCAATGTACATGCATATGGAATTGCGTTTAAGTTAGCTGTTAGACCATACGAGTTACTC
>NW_019245565.1:0-1497 GCF_002742605.1 Olea europaea var. sylvestris
TTTTTTTTTAATATTTCAAGAGCAACCTACTAAGGATGGACAATTAGGACGATTGATCTACATGATGATTCTATTGACTGTTAACTACTAGCTTTTTCAGTTGTCTTGAATCATTTGTTTTTCTCTTTCAACTACCAATCCGTATGTCATTTGTTCAGGCATTTAACACTTTCAATGCGGCAATTGTTTCACCAATATATTAAGTGATGTTCACAACACAGATTATCGTTGCAAGTGCTATTATGTTCAAGGTAACCCCCATTTTCTCGAACTTGTATCTCATCCTCGTTGTTCTTCACTACAGCTACAGAGGATGGTGATATATCAATTACTAACTAATGTCAAATTTTTAATGCCGTGAGTGAAGTGTCCATACTTAGCTTCAAAATAGATGATCATCACTTAACATCCACTCTCCCAAACAACACTACATACTCTGCCCTTCTTAGTTTTAATTAAAATTTGACCTAGAGACAATACATGATAGTGGAGGCCTTAAGTGTACATAATTTATGAAGGTAACGATCAAGCTCTATATCCTAGGCTGTCATTGTTATTGTCCCCATAGTGATTGCATTTTTTTTAAATTACAAGATTAAACAGTAATTAGTAATTACTTAGTTAAAATACAAACTTATTTATTTGAAAAGGTGAACAGAAATGATTATTAAGATAATCAAAGTGGCTTTTGTCTAATCAAAACCCAAAGCTATAATTACCACACAGACTAAAAATTTTAATCGATTTTCTAGTGAGAAAAAAGAAAGTATAAAACAATGGATATTATAAAGTAGACAGTCTTGAAAAGCAAAAGAGAGAAAGTAAAGAAGAGAGATCATTGCATGCTCAAATAAACTAACTGGTTTTTCAACTTCTTTTCCAATAAGAACAACATTACGTATCCATTAAACGGTGGCCTGTTTTTGTTCAGATTTTTGAAGATTTTCTTGGGTAGTAAATACTGAATGATGCATATAATTCAGAAAATCTTCTCTTTAAGTATTTACTTTAGCATTATTCTCCTCTTGCTTGTACATTTTGTTGAAGGCTCATCTGATGAACAGAAGAAATCTTTTAGTCTTCGCAACAACAGTAAAAATGTAAGATAATTTTATCTTTTTTATGACATTATCCATAGAGCCATTATGCCTTCAAATTGTTTTTTTTTTTTTTAGTAACTTGTTGCTATACTATCAAGAAATAAGTATCTGTGGTGATCTATAATTATATAACTTATCAAGAAATAAGTAGTAACAGAATTGTATAACTTAAATTAAACATTACTGTGGTGATCTATAATTGTTGAAATTCAAGAAAGACATTTTTAGGTGGCCAAACAAAGTCAGAGATATGCCACTAGATTATTAACGCCTTCTCTGAGACCAGGAAAACTATCCGTGGCTTTCTGGATGGAACCAAAGCCATATTCTTTCTCATACTCCTCACCTTAAGAACCCTATAAACTTATCATCCCTCTTACAACACACATATTCGATT
>NW_019245566.1:0-1496 GCF_002742605.1 Olea europaea var. sylvestris
AAAATCCCATAAATCCTTTTCACAAAAGGCAAAACCACAAACGCAACGACACAAATCAGATTAACGTACATACGAGTAGCGCTGGGTAGTCGGTGGACGACACCTAGAGATCGGAGCAGTGAGAAGATCGCGCTTTGTACTTGTAACGTCATTTGATGGTTTGGGTTCTTCAATAATTTGGATTTCGATTTCTAAGAGCTTGACAATACAATGCCAAGCAATCTGTCTCTATACAGAACCGGGCCTGAGAGAGATGAGTGTGTTTTAGAGTTTTAGGGATTCCGTTTTCGGTGAGGGAGAGGAGTTCATCGGCGGTGGTCGATTTAGTCACAGAGAAGAGAGGAGTTCGTTTTAGGGATTTAGGGATTTCGTTTTCTCTTCCTTTCCTTCATCGACGGCATTTTGGTTCTTCAAATGGGGGATTGGAGCGTAGATTTTGGTTTTTGCTCTATTTTTTTCTTGAATAATTCAATTTCATCTGACACTCTTACAGAATTTTGTACTATTTTTTGATTGGTCAAATGTCATTTAATTAGGATATGTAGGGTATTTAAAATTAGCTTTAAGGGCAAATATGTCTAAAATTGTGTAAAATTGACATTCTTGCAATGTCAAAAAAAGTGAGATTTTGGTAAATACAAAGCCAAAAGTTGACTATTTTGATAATTTCCTCATAGAATAATTATCCAGCTAGTATTAAAGAATGTTTGTTGTCTCGAAAAAACAATTGGATACAAGAAAATTGTACTTCCAGAGGTAGATTCAACGCGAACAATACGTTCTTGGAAGTCAAGTCATTGGAATTTAATGATTTTAATTTATGTGAATTAAAAAGTTTAGCCCCCGTCCATGAGCGATTCTCTTTAGATTTTAAGCAAAAATTAGAACGTTATACACAATAAGTGGGTCTTGCTCCAATCGCAATGGTTGACACACAACAAAGCAGTAGTCTTGCTTTTAATTTGAAATCCCATAAATGTCTCGTTGAAGAGGACCGAATGCAAAAATAAAGGGACTCATTGGTCTTTTCTTCAGTCCACTTTAATTGTTTGGTAAGGGAGCAATCAACCATTGCTGGTATAGCGGGACTAGTATGACTTTACAATGTTCTAATTTTTTATTAAAATTTGAAGAGAATCACTCCGATACAAGGGCTTAGTGTGTGTGAATGGGATGTATTGACTAGGTACGACTTTTCAAATGCCATGAGTGCTTATTGAAGAGTCAAGATTTTTCAAATTTGTTGTAACTATTCAAAGAGGTGCATAATGAAAACTCATTAACATTTGCATAAGGTGCAATGTAGAACCGTGTTCCAATTTGAAATGGCGTAATCTAATGATGTAGATTAATTTATGCCAAAAGATGCACATATTCCTAAAAGTCAGATTGAATCTATAAACAGGACACATTTCATTCCATTTTTTTGGCACTCCAAATCAATTTCAAATAATTAATTTTTAATTTTCTCTTCTCCAAATTATGCCAATATTCAA
>NW_019245567.1:0-1496 GCF_002742605.1 Olea europaea var. sylvestris
TGAGTGTTTAACTAGATGCAGTAGGTTAGCAGTGCATTTAACCACATCGGTAATCACGTTTCAATTAGTCAACTATTGTAGGCATCTAAATTAAAAGGACAACAGTGGGACCCATTCCAGATGCTCCAAAAATTAATTAATTAAACAAGTGCGCTCAAACAAGCCAATTATGATAAAGTTGTCCACATAATTGTCTCGTTGAATGATGATGTCTAGATTACTCATCAAAAAGCATATTTGGTAGAAATTTTAATACAATTAAAATTAATTTTTTGATCGTTATTTCACTATTTCAGTCGTTTTTTATTAATTCTTCTCTCATCAGTAGGACTCACTTTATCTCTAACAGTCAAAAAAATCAATAAAAAAATCTCTACCAAACAAACAATAACATTCTGACTTGAGCGGTGGAGGACCTCCACTGAGAAACCCCAACGTCGCCTTAGATGTTTATTCTTTTACAGATAGTCTCCAAAATCTCCAGCACATGGAGATTAGGAAAAAAATTTCCCTCGGACACACGCAGATCGGCAAAAATGAAAAACTTAAAAATAAGTAAGAAAGAGAAAAATAAAAATTTAACGTCATTCGACGAATCACCAATAACTAAAAGAAAAATAGACCTCACAGTACAAGAGTTTTCTCAGCTTTTACTTCTCTCTATACGAAACTAGAATGAATAACTTACGATGCGAACTTATTCGTAATTTTTTTTTCTATCTTTTTTTCTCTAGACACCAATTTCTCTGTTTGGAATTCATAATTAAGCTCTCATTTTTGGCCCACATTATTCTCTATTAAATTATAATTCATTTTTCACCCTCTTTTTATCAATTATTCATTCTTTAATAAAATAATATTACAAGTAAACGCAAAAAAATTTCTTTATTTTTTAACCACATATTTTTAAAAAAAATACTATTGTTTTTATTATAATATGGAATATGGGGTGAACGAGCGCTAACAGCAACATACCAACACTCTGCTCCACCATTTGATCCTATACTTGGTCAACAATAAAGGGCAAAAAAGGCATTTGGAACAAAATGCAATTACATTTGAATTAGTCAATTATTGAGGGCATGCAAAGTGATGGCAAATTTTCAATCAAAATGGCAATAGTGGGGCCTATTTCAATGCTCCAAAAATCAATTATTGTGAAAACAAGCGCAGCAGACAAACTTTAATTGTTTTGAAGTGTATTCGCATAAAAATTAAGTCATTTATACTTGTTTGTTGATACTATGGG
This sequence comes from Olea europaea var. sylvestris, assembly GCF_002742605.1. NCBI lineage: Eukaryota > Viridiplantae > Streptophyta > Magnoliopsida > Lamiales > Oleaceae > Olea > Olea europaea. Next base: position 1,250 of record NW_019245567.1, read on the forward strand.
TTATTCGACTCCACCACTCCTCTCACATGAGGTCCGGTCCCATGTGAGGATCATGACATGGGGTCCGACCCCCATGTCAGAGGAGGAGGTGGGCACGAGTAAACCAAAGTGTGAACAAACAAGTACAAGTAGCATGACCCTTCGCATAATTGTCTTATTGAACAGATGTTTAGATTCCTCATTTGACACGCTAACTTGAGCTGCATTGGTTAACCTCCTCTAAGAACCTGACAAAATTGTAACGAAG
>NW_019245568.1:0-1496 GCF_002742605.1 Olea europaea var. sylvestris
ATTGGATGGGAAAACTATTTGAAATTTAAACTGTCCAACAGGGTAATGTCACGTGGTAAAGTGTAAACTAAAGTGTACACCATGGTGTACATGTCGTAAGGTTCTTACCGATTGAACTTTGCTTTTTGTACACTGATTTTGGACACGTTGTTTGATAGTTGCATTGTTGTCAAGTGTCAATTGGATGGGAAAATTGTTTGAAATTTAAACTGTCCAACAGGGTATTGTCATGTGGTAAAGTGAACACCATAGTATACATGTAGTAAGGTTCTTACCGATTGAACTTTGCTATTAGTACACTGATTTTTGACCCAGTTTTAGACAGTTGCATTGCTTTCAAGTGTCAATTGGATGGAAAAATTGTTTGAAATTTATACTGTCCAGCAGGGGACTGTCATGTGGTAAAGTGTAAACTAAAGTGTGTACATCGTAGTGTACATGTGGCAAGGTTCTTACCTATTGAACTTTGCAATTTGTATACTGATTTTTCAAAAGTTGCTTGACACATGGATTGTTGTCAAGTGTTAATTGGATGAGAAAATTGTTTGAAATGTATAATATCCAACAGGGTAATGTCACGTGGCAAAGTCCAAACTGATGTGTACGCCATAGTGTACATGTAGCATGGTTCTTACTGATTGAACTTTGCTACTTGTACACTGATTTTTGACACGTTGTTTGACACTTGCATTGTTGTCGAGTGTCAATTGGAAGGGCAAAGTGTTTGAAATTTAAACTTTCCAACAGGATAATGTCATGTGGCAAAGTATAAACTAACGTGTACACCATAGTTTACATGTTGTAAGGTTCTTACCGATTGAATTTTGTTATTTGTACACTTATTTTTTACAAGTTGTTTGTCACTTGCATTATTGTCAAGTGTCAATTGGATGGGAAAACTGTTTAAAATTTAAACTGTCCAACGGGGTAATGACCCGTGGCAAAGTGTTAACTAAAGTGTACACCATAATGTACATGTCGCAAGGCTCTTACCGATTGAACTTTGCTATTTGTACCTTTATTTTTGACACGATGTTTGACACTTAATTTGTTGTTAAGTGTCAATTGGATGGGAAAATTGTTTGAAATTAAAACTGTCCAATAGGGTAAAGTCACGTGGCAAAGTGTACACCATAGTGTACATAGAGCAAGGTCCTTACCCATTGAACTTCACTATTTATGCACAGATCTTTGACAAGTTATTTGATTTGACACTTGCATTGTTGTCAAGTGTTAATTGGATGGGAAAACTGTTTTAAATTTAAACTGTCCAATAGGGTAATGTCACGTGGCAAATTGTAAACTAAAGGGTACACCATAGTGTTCTAGTAGCAAGGTTCTTACCGATTGAACTTTTCAATTTGTACACTATTTTTTGACATGTTGTTGGACACTTTCATTGTTGTCGATTGTCAATTGGATGGGAAAATGGTTTGAAATTTAAACTGTCCAACAGGGTAATGTCACGTGGCAAAGTATAAACTAAAGTGTACACC
>NW_019245569.1:0-1496 GCF_002742605.1 Olea europaea var. sylvestris
TATTGACAGGAGAACATGCAGATTATGAGAAACTCAGAACATTCGGATGCACAGCCTACTATCATGTCAACGAGGGAAAGCTTAATGCGAGGGGCAAGAAGGCTATATTCTTGGGGTATGCGGCAGGTGTTCAAGGCTATCGCCTTTGGTGTTTAGAGGATTCTAAGTTCATAATCAGCAGAGATGTTACTTTTGATGAGAACTCCATGGTAGCTTCATTGAAAGCTACAGTGCTCGATGGTGATGATGTTGAGACTACAATGTCTCAAGTTGTTGACATAGAACCTAGAGATCAACCTGATTCTAGGCATGTTCAAGAGGAGCATCATACAGACACTCAAGATGAGAGTGATGATGAGCTTGAACAAGAGGCGATTCAGCAAGAGAATGTACAGGCACAGCAACAACAGCAGCTTGCAGATAGCTTGGCTTCCTCTAGGCCACGCCGTACCTACAAGCAAGTTCTAAAGTTGGGGTCAGACGAGCCTTTGAGGCACTATGGCCAGACAAATTTGGTTGAGTATGCACTCTCGGTGGAGGATGATGAGCCTACCACTTTCAAGGAAGCTATTTTAAACAATAATAGCGAGAGTTGGTTGGCGGCAATGGAAGAAGAGATGGAATCACTTCACAAGAACCAAACATGGGAGGTTGTCCCATTGCCCATAGGTAAGAAAGCTATTGATTGCAAGTGGTTGTATAAAAAGGAGGAGGATTCTACCAAGCTCGATGGTACAAGATTCAAAGCGAGGTTAGTGGCTAAGGGGTTTGCACAAAGAGAGGGAGTTGACTACAATGAGATCTTTTCTCCTGTGGTCAAGCACACTTCCATTCGGGTGCTATTGAGTATTGTTGCTCATCATGATCTTGAGCTGGAACAACTCGATGTCAAAACCGCCTTCTTGCACGGGGACTTGGATGAGGAGATCTATATGCATCAACCTGACGGCTACAAGGTTGAGGATAAGGAACGTCAGGTATGTCGCTTGAGAAAATCACTATATGGATTGAAGCAATCTCCTCGGCAGTGGTACAAGCGATTTGACTCCTTCATGCTAAAGCATGGTTTCTCCAGAAGTGAGTATGACTGCTGTGTTTATATTCGGAAACTTCGGGGAGGTAACTATATCTATCTTCTTCTATATGTGGATGACATGCTTATCGCTTCGAAAAGCAAGGTGGAGATAGATAAGTTGAAATCTCAACTTGGTAAAGAGTTTGAAATGAAGGATATGGGGGCTGCTAGGAAAATACTTGGTATGGAGATCAGAAGAGAGAGGGCGAACAGGCGAATGTTCTTGAGCCAGAAAGGCTACATTGAGCGGGTTATTGCTAGGTTCGGGTTGCAAGGTGCAAAGTCGGTGGTAACTCCATTGGCTCCACATTTTAGGCTCTTTGGTAAACAGTCTCCTACTACTACAGCGGAAGAAAAGGTACGCATGGATCGTGTGCCTTATGCTAGTGCAGTTGGCAGTTTGATGTATGCCATGGTGTGT
>NW_019245570.1:0-1496 GCF_002742605.1 Olea europaea var. sylvestris
CATAATTGGAACGCTTGGAGAGTCGGCGTACGAAGAATTGAACGTAACTTTTGCACACGGTGTCCATTTTAGGCCCATAAGTAACTTTTGGAAATGTAGCGACCGTTTTGGATTGAACTCACGAATTCATCGTGACGTACGAGGTATTTTGACAATTTTTCGAAAGATTGAGCACTTGCACACTTGGAACGCTTGGAGAGTTGGCGTACGAAGAATTGAGCGTAACTTTTGCACACGGTGTCCGTTTTCGGCCCATAAGTACTTTTTGGAAATGTAGCGACCGTTTTGGATTGAACTCACAATTTCGTCGTGACATATGAGGGATTTCGGCCATTTTTTGAACGATTGAGCACTTTTATATTTGGAACACTTCGATTGTCGGCGTTCGAAGAATTGAGCGTAACTTTTGCAAACGGCGTCCGTTTTCGGCCCATACGTACTTTTTGGAAATGTAGCTTCCATTTTGGATTGACCTCACAAATTCGTCGTGACGTACGAGGTATTTTGACAATTTTTCGAAAGATTGAGCACTTGCACACTTGGAACGCTTGGAGAGTCGGCGTACGAAGAATTGAGCGTAACTTTTGCACACGGTGTCCGTTTTCGGCCCATAAGTACTTTTTGGAAATGTAGCGACCGTTTTGGATTGAACTTACCACTTCGTCGTGACGTATGAGGGATTTTGGCCATTTTTCGAAAGAATAAGCACTTTTATATTTGGAACGCTTGGATTGTCGGCGTTCGAAGAATTGAGCGTAACTTTTGCAAACGGCGTCCGTTTTGGGCACATAAGTACTTTTTAGAAATGTAGCGACCGTTTTGGGTTGAACTCACAAATTCGTCGTGACGTACTAGGTATTTCGACAATTTTTCGAAAGATTGAGCACTTGCATACTTGGAACACTTGGAGAGTCGGCGTACGAAGAATTGAACGTAACTTTTGCACACGGTGTCCGTTTTAGGCCCATACGTACTTTTTGGAAATGTAGCGACCATTTTGGATTGAACTCACAAATTCGTCGTGACGTACGAGGTATTTTGACAATTTTTCGAAAGATTGAGCACTTGCATACTTGGAACACTTGGAGAGTCGGCGTACGAAGAATTGAACGTAACTTTTGCACACGGTGTCCGTTTTCGGCCCACAAGTACTTTTTGGAAATGTAGCGACCGTTTTGGATTGAACTCACAACTTCATCGTGACGTATGAGGAATTTCGGCCATTTTTTAAACGAATGAGCACTTTTATATTTGGAACGCTTCGATTGTCGGCGTTCGAAGAATTGAGCGTAACTTTTGCAAACGGCGTCCGTTTCGGGCCCATAAGTACTTTTTAGAAATGTAGCGATCGTTTTGGGTTGAACTCACGAATTCATCGTGACGTACGAGGTATTTCGACAATTTTTCAAAAGGTTGAGCACTTGCATACTTGGAACGCTTGGAGAGTCGGCGTACAAAGAATTGAGCGTAACTTTTGCACACGATGTCCGTTTTCG
>NW_019245571.1:0-1983 GCF_002742605.1 Olea europaea var. sylvestris
TTTTTTTTTTTTTTTTTTTTTGGTGATGGAATATAATATTTTATGCAGGAGAAGGGTTTGAAACAGAAAATGAAAGATGATATTGCAAAAGCAATTATTGCAAAGCATGGTGCCCCACTTTCAATTTTGGAGCATGAAGCTATTCTTTCCAAAATTAAATCTGAAGCAGCACATGCTCATGCCAAGGTGCTTGAGTCACAAGGCATGTTCTCAAAGAGTAAGTTGTGAATCGCTCTTGCAAGGGATAAGGCTTCAATTTGTCAATACATTTAAATGTTATTAATTAGAAATAAACACGACATTCAAAATAAAGACAGACACTTGTTTCATTGTCTTGTTGATGTTCATGTGCCTTTTCAAACACTAGCTTAAATTTTAAACTATATGTGTTTGATCTTTTGTAGATGTCAAGTAAGATTAGGAAAATAAATGATATATTCGTTTGTACATTTCAAAACAATGCTTGTAACATTTCAGAAAGTTCATGCATCAGTGTCCTGTCTTCTCAATCTGAATGATTGTATCCGTTGTTTTCTTATATCTCAAGTTCTGAAGATTGATCAATCCTCTCTGTTCTTTTGTAACTCCATAAACCCTAAAACAAGAGTATTTCCTTGATTAAAGGAGTTTGATCCATATGCTTATAAACAGAAGAACTTGAAATATGAACCTAACGCTCATAATATTCCTGTGCAATGATGTTTCTTAATTAAGGTTACCAGTAGGCATGATAACTTGTCTGGTTTTCAATTCAATTTACAGGGAATCAAGTGTCAGATGCTGTTAGAATAGAACCGATCTTCATGGCGCCTAATGGTCATTCATATTGGAGATTAAGCTGCTGTTCCAGCAAATCTGACATACTACATCAAGGTACATTATCTGTGCACGATCTTGAATTCTGAGTTAGCTGGCTTTTCAATGGACTTCATTTTTCTTCTTTAATATAGATATTGGAAGGGTGGAGGATCCTCTTACAGTACATGAGAAATGGTTTGCTCTGGATGATGTAGAAAAGGAAGCGGCTGAAAATCACAGTTTTCCATTAAGGTCAGCACTATCCTCTTATAAGATTCAATTTATGAATACAATATTGAATTTGGTTTATGAAAGCTTGGGCATGTTGAGGATTTACCCCCTTTGGATACCCTTGGAAGCATTTTAGGATAGAATCTAGTAAGTGCAATTTGTCAAGAAAGATTTGGGCTATCTTGTATTTTTGGAAATAGCTGACTAATGTTTCTTCTTAAATTTTCTTTAATTAGGGGGAAAGAAGTTAAGAAGAGCTCATAGGGATCAGTATGTACTTCACTGCTGAAACAGGGCTGTCCCTTAGCGTGCCTTTTGTTGTCATTGTCGATCTCCTGCTCCACAATCCTCACAATCGAGGAATACAAGACTGAGTTTTATGTTTCTACCACCAAAATTTCAGAAGCTGGTAACAATTTTTAGAAAAGTGGAAGATGGCAGAATCTCATTAACCTTTTGAATTTAAAGATGTCGGTTTCTAATTTTATAGTTATAGTAGATATTAGAAGCTGCTGGTGTGGGGGCAGACTGCTTATATTTTTCAGTTATTAGACCTTTCATTCTTGGCATGCTTTCTATCAAATTTGATCAAACTATTTAGACTTTCATGTAACAGTAAAATTAAGCATGTTTGTTCCATTCTGTAGTCGGTACCTTAATGACATGTTTGGTGGAGCTGTGGAGGATGAGTATCATTGAATAGTATCAAGGAAGAAAAATATGTTAAAATTTTTATCGTGTTTTATTAGTACTACTTACCGAACATAGGGTGGTTTTCTTTGAAGTGTGTGCAGTGTCAAATTATAGGTTAAAATTGTAAATTACTTGTAAGTTTAATTATAAGTAAATTAGCATTTTTGAGGTATAAGAGTTTTTGTTAGTTGAAGTTAAACTTAAAGTTAAATATTTTCACACGTTTTTTTTTTTTTTTTTTTGGCAACAAATGTACTTTAT
>NW_019245571.1:4523-9750 GCF_002742605.1 Olea europaea var. sylvestris
CTCATGCATATGCAAAAGCAATGTGCAATGAGCACATGTCTAGTCACAAAGTACTATAATTACAAGGCTGCTAAGAATACCCACACAGTTATTTGAACTCAGTTTTGTGGTTAGTCCTCCTTTGATCTCCATTATTGCTAAAATATAGTTTTCTTTTTTATTTTCAATTACATGATCTTCAATAAAATAATATTATACGTAAATCTATTTTTTTCCCTTATTTTTTCTTTACACGTTTTCCATTAATATACTATTTCAAAATATATTTTGGGAAAAAAATAAGCTCAAGTGAGGATTTATTAATATGTTAAAAGAGTAGACGAAAATAAATTGAACAACTAACAAATTTTGCTTTATATACTTTTTATTTGATTTTCTAAAATTTCATTATTTTTATACAATCTAATTTACAAAATATACCATTAAGGTTTGAATTTCATGCGGTGTTAGATAGGAGTTTTCTGGTTTATATTTGTTCAATAAAGCTACTCGTACAAAGGACAAGTCACTTACAAAGTGCGTTGGTAAAATTCAAACTATTGATATCAAATGATTTAAAAATTTATTTTTGAAATGATTGGTGTGGATATGATTTTGTCATTTAACTTTGTCAACTCATATTTGTTTGTGTTTCTTGATTAGGACTGTCCACCTGAGATTATTGAAGGTATCTTTGATTCTTTTCTTTAGTAGCAAATAAAAAACCTGTTTCCAAAATTTCAATCTAATGTCATCAGCATGTGCACTCAAATTACTAAGCGTATGCTCCTTTGATTTACATTATTGAAGTGAAGAGTACCGTCTAATCTAATTATCAAACATACCAAAAAAATTCGTGTAAAAGAGATTGTATTTATAAAAGCATTAATGTAAAGATAAATAAAAAGAAATATTGGATTACGGTTAGTTTTATGCCTAATTTTAAATAATTTTTTACATGTCTACAAAGCACACAACAACAGATAGAAATATCTTCAGTGAGTAATGTTATTTAGTCTCAATAAGGTTCAATCATAATTTAGGTGGCACTAACGTGACATTAATTGATAGGTAAAATTAAATAATTCATTTAATTTTACATTTCATTTAGTGTCATTTAAATTGAGGTTACAACCTCAGTAGAGTTACACAGCATTACTCATTTTCAATAGGTTTGGCAGCAAACATATAAAGGAAGGGTAAAAAACCTGAATGGTCCCTAAGCTTTATACTATGTGTGAAAAAGTCTCCAAACTTTAAATTAGTATTTAATAGTTCCTCAACTTTAACATGAGCCCGTTAATCCTAAAAATAAATTCCGTTTAAAATTACTAACACATATTCTACATGGACATCAAATTGACAAAATGACATTCCATTTGACATTGTTTTGACACTTAGTACTCTAACAAAGATAAATTGTGTCATTATTAGATATTTGATCCTAATATGCTAACAAAAATAAATCGAGCCATTTTTATATGGGAAGTACGTTTTTAATGCACTTGTAGTGTGAAGCACTTCAAAAAGTGAAGTGATTTTATTTTTGTTAGTGTATTGTATGTCAAAGTAACGTAAGATGGGATGCTACGTTATCAATCCCTTGTCTAGGTAGGATGTTAGTACTTTGGAAAATAGAATTTGTTTTTTGGATTAACGGATTCATTACTTAAGGGACTACTGAAGAAGGACTATTCAGGTTTTTTACCCCATAAATGAAAGTATAATTTCTGATTTTCATCTACACCTTCGTAATATTGCCCAACTGGGCAGAGGAGAGCCGTGCGGCAGCCCATGTCCAAACCACTTATGTCACGATACCTCAAACATCGAGTGGTAGTAGCGGATTTAGGGGGATTGGGCTGGGCATTAACCCAGTCACCTCTTATCCCATAATTTTATTTTTTATTTTTTTTAAGCTTGACTTAAAATTTATTTTAGTTTGATCTGGAATTCGTCTCTGTCAAGTGCATTAATCCATTGACTTATTTTCTCTCTCTTAAGTCTTGCCCACTCAATGTTTGAGGTTTCATGACTTGAATGGTTTGGAATTTAAAATGTCGTGATTTGAGTGAACAGTTTACCACGTGCGCATTAAAACCAACAACGAAAGTTTTTTTTTTTTCATTTCAATAAATGGGACGGTACTATAAATTATGTGGTGGAGCCATACACTCAAATGACAACACATTGGACTCTCAAACCCCAATGAGAAAAGTAACAAAAAACTTTAAGAGAAGTGCAAAAATCTCAAACCTCAATAGAAAAAATGTTGCACAAGTAAGATCAAGCTTCAAGTTGACAATATAATTTATGAAACCAAATAATGTGTAGCGAAAATCTCTCGATAAATCTTGATTTCGGGTTCAGAAAACAATCAAACGAACACCGGTTTACCTTGACTCGACTTAAGACTTTCGCCTTCACTTTGAACTGTCCAAACTCTTTCAAACCCCACAAAAGGAGAAGGGATGGTGGTGGTAATAGGAAGGAGAAGAAGAGGCAACAATGGTGGGACTCACTCCAACAAACCCTCCAAGCCGACTGCCCCTCAACCCTCTCGGTCCTCTCTTTCTCACGACCCTCTCTTCCACACACACCCACTCACCACCATAGAGAAAACGGCTGGGAATATATATATATATATATATATATACTTGGGCCAAAATCCATGGCGTCGATAAATAATCTGACAACTGTTTTAAATCATTGCCCGGATTATTAGGTATCAAAAAATTCAACAATCTCCACTTTGATATCCAATAATCTGCAAGCAACCAAAACACAAAGTTTATACTTGCACAGTCAAGGTAATCCAATAAAATTGGAATCATAGACCTTATCTCGTGTTTCGAATCGAAACACATACCATACTTGTTACATGTACTCACCAGGGTTAAGGTCAAGAATATCCAAATAGAAACAAATATTCACAATGAACAAACAATCATGCGATGAAGATATATAGGATAACACACACACGGATCTTTTTAAAATCAAGTTCACACAGAACCATAGATTAACACCTAGTTAATCAAACCACGATCAACCACATATGCAACACATGCATAAATGACCCTAAGAAAAGATCTCACCACACTTATCATATCCCATTTCGTGTTGCTCACACCTCGAGAACACATATCTCCTCTTATTGCCTATCACGTTCACTAAACAGATTACTCAACTCTTGTCTAACTGGTAAGTCACAATAAATCCTAAACTCTCGGGATAATCCTCTGTCACCACATTACTTCTCCCAACTTACGTGGATAATGGAACTCCACCTTACAGAAGTGATAGAAGTGCCTCTCTCACACTTCACCAGATCAAGGTCTCTTTTACAGATAAATGATTCTACACATTTGATCACATTTCCACTCGTGATTCAAATGTCACACTCTATATCCCCCGTGCAAATCACTAATGCACATCTAGGCATCTATACTCTACCTTACCAAAAGACATTTCAACTCATTGCTAATGCATTTCAAACTCACTATGGCAAATCAATACCTTTTGGTGACCACAAATGTTACTCCAATCACCAAAACTCCAAAAATCTACAAAGAAAACAACGAAGGTGACACTCACAAAGAAAAATCGAAGAAAGAGTCGGTTATTTTAACAACACTCACAAAGAAGGCTCACAAAGAGGAAGAATATAACCCTAACATGGCTGCCTCAGATAATCTCACAAATTACACAAGCTCACAAAGATAAAGGAGAGAAACGGCTGCCTAACTTTCTTCTCACTACCACACTCTCACATCAGTCACAAAGCAAATAGAGTATGCCACAAAACTTAACCCACTATGCATGTAAACATATTACACAAAGTAATATTGAAAGTGTAACATCAACATTGCAACAGAATTAAGTGACCACATACATGCATAAAGGATTACACACAGATGCAATGTAAGAACCATGTTTATTCTCTCAATAAATCTCACTAGGATCACTACTCGACCCTAAAGTCACATTCGTCTTATCTCTATTCTCATATTTCCTTTTATTATCATCCTATGACAATCTCTTTCAATTATGTCCAAATTTTACCACAGTTAAAATATATTTTAATTTTTCGTACTTGCCTTAGACCTATACATGCCAACAATACCAAATAATGACCATAAGCAAAGTACTGACACATAATTCACACAAAATAGTCAAGTAAACTTTCCTAAGGTCACCAATTCTATCGGTGTAGAAAAAAAAATTGGTGACAAATTCACATAGAATTTAAGGTAATTAATTAACATGTAATTCCTAGATCTAACAACAAGTAACGGTTACCCTAAACCTAACGTCACCCCACACGATGAGTTCTGATGCGAAAAAAAAAATATTACATACAATTTGAGTTCCTCTTACAACTGCCCATATCAAACATTACACTCTGGCATAAACATATAAACATACATATACATACAACGGCCATTTTTTTTGGGTTTGAGAAAGCTTAGAGCTTCAATAGATAGATATACACATAAATAAGATTTTTCTGTCCAGATAGTCTTATCATAATATAAGGTATGTAAAAATTTCTTTCCATAAATTATTTTATTTTATTTATTTATTATTATTATTTTTTTCAGTAGATCGATCATATGAGTTTTCTTTTGTCAACATTTACCCGAGTGCTCGAACCATGATATTTCTGATCCTATGATTGAATGGTGTTTTTTCGTCCCACTGTTTTCCTAGTCATATGATTTGTTAGTTGTCAGGGTGTATATTCTGTCAGGATTTTGCTAGAGAAAGTCAACCCCCTCACGGAACCCCATCCACCCCCCCCCACGTGGACCCCCACCTATGAGTGGAGGAAATGGTGGGCAATGGCTGCCCCACCCGGTATGTTTTTCAAAATAGCCTTTGACCAAGTTTAAAAAAAAAAAATGGGAAAATGTTATTATTTGTGTAGGGTCGAAAATACCCTCATCAAGGAAAGAAGAGAAGAGAAAATAGAAAGAAAAAAGAAGAGGAAAAAAAAAGAAAAAATCAGCACGGACCGCTCGATGTCGCCTACGGACTGCCCGGACCTCACCAACTTCGACCAAGACCAGAGCCACCTCGATTCGCCGGAGACCGTCATTTTCTGGAAGGTTAGATGTGTTTTCTATAAATAACTACTTCGAATTTGTGAGAGTTTGAATGTTTAGGATATGAATATGAGTTAAATTCATGTTTTTATGGTTAAAATGTAAGAAAATATCGAATTTGAGGTTAAAATGTTGAAAAAAAG
>NW_019245571.1:18540-44757 GCF_002742605.1 Olea europaea var. sylvestris
TGTCCACACAAATAATTGTGTATGTAAACTTGTTTGATTTTTTTACCTTAAACTCAAAATTATGTTTCATTGCAATTCGGTGCGCGGCTTCTTGAAAATCTCTTTTCATGTCAAACAATTGATCGACATGTAAATCTTCATCATCAGGAACTACACGCGAACAATTAGAAGACCGTGTACTCGACCCAGCATGTGAGCTCCCACCAGACTCATGTCTTTGTCTGGATAAAGCAATCAAATCCTGATTTGTAAATGGCCTTTCATCCTCGTTGTCTTGAACTTCCTCGTAAATCCTTCGTGTAACGGTGACATCATGGTGAGTAGCAACTGCCCCAGGAATAACCACATCATCCTCCCGAGCAATCTCAACAATATCCCAAAAATCATTCTCATTACGATCCTCTCCATCAAAAACTTCGTGTTCACCCTCGATGACATTTTTCTTCAACAAACTTACGCAAATAGGAGTCGTCTTTCGACCTTGGTTCAATTGAATTAGATGCTTTATTTGCACTTCAGAAGTAACTTTCAAAGGTGGAATCGAAATTGTTGAATGCTTTTGAAATAAAAATCACAATTCCATATCGTATTGAGAGGAATCAACGTTAAACATGTTTTGTATTTCACTGTACATTTCTGTAAACAAAATATTTTTTGTTATCGAAATAGCAGCAACCCCTTCTCCTTCACTCGTCCATTTCCATTCCCACTGACCATTTTCTTTCCTTTGAAATTCGTCGAAATAACAGATTAGGACACATACTTTTGCCATATCTGCATTACGAATTAAAAATATCAGAACAAATTATCAGAAATAAAATTATCAGAATCGAGGGGCGGGGGAGTCTGCAAAAGGACGATCGGGACGGTCCGGACCGTCGTTAAATTTGGCGTTCCGACGTTTGATTGGTGCCGGCCTGAACTTTGGCTCTAATATTATTTTTTCTACCATTTAAAAAAAATATACGACTTCAATAAAAATAAAATTAAATACTACGAAAAAATACTTACCGAATTAAAGTTCTGAAATTTAACTAAATTTTTCTATTGAGGTTGATAACTGATAAGTTTATGAAATTTTGAGGTTGAAGTGGATGAAAAATGAAAGAGTTTTTATCGTGTTAGAGTAAACTGATGAAAAGACTGACTTCGTTTTCAAATTTCAATTGAGAAGTGTTTGGATTTTTATTTGTAACTTAAGGATATTTTTGTCTTTTTACCATATTTCTATTTTTGTAATTATATAACTCATTTAAGGGCGTTTTTGTCTTTTACACAAGAAATAGCTATTGTGGTGAATGTTTGATTTTTATGGTTAAAATGGAAAATGGTTGATTTGACAAAGCCAAACTTAAAAGTACCCCCCTATGAGTGGGGTTCGGTCAGGGCCATGACCCCCCCTCTCCGTCCGCCCGCTCGCCCGCAACCTATGAGTGCTGTCAACCTCTGTTTTTCTAACAAAATCCATTTTGTAAATATGTTGTTAAAAAGCAGTCTCCATTTTTCGATGATTATATTGTCATATCATTTTATTTTTTTGGAATTTAAAAATGACAACTTTATTAAGTAATGTCACCGATCACAATCAACATTGTAAAGCGTGGATTACAATGAGTCCATGTGAAAGAAAAATGAACTATAAAACTATAGTATGGTGTCTCGTGGACCCCCTATTTTGTTCCAGCATTTTATGAATAGAGTTTACTGAAGATTTCCAATCCTTGCACCATGTCCAACTCGTATTCTCAACAATTTTTTATTTTTATTTATTTATTTATTTTTTTATCATCACATTCTTATCATAAATTTTCCATTAAATAGCACGTTTGGTCCAGATAATATTCAATCTAGCGTAATCAACATTACTTACAATGAAATATTTTGAACATAAATCCAAAAAATTTTCTACTTATTCAAAACATTATTTTTTTCAAATAATGATTGTCAAATAAAGGCTTTGACATTCATAACTTTTTAACTAAATATTTTTAATTTTTATCAAAACTTACTAAAAACTGATTTTAATCCATACCAAATGTGGGCTAAAACATATTTAAAAAAGAGATTTTTTGCCGTTAGATTTGTTAAAAATTATATTTTTAGTAAATTTTGAGAAAATTGATAAAATATGTAGTTAAGAATTGATAAAGTTGTTGTCATAACATGTGCAGTTAAAATTAATTATTGCTTTCCAGCTATATTTTTCTCAATTTATTGTGTTAAAAAATGAAACAAGGACTTGTTGCTTCTTTCACGTTAACATTTAAATTATCACACTTCAATATATTCACATATTTTGTAAGATTCAATATTTTTTAATCAATTTTTAACTATATATTTTAATACTTTTTATTAGAGTTTAATAAAATTTTGTCAAACGGCCATTTAGTTTAACCATATTCGGAGAAGGGAAAACGTTGAACAAACAGGGTCATTGGTCATTTTCAGGGAATGAAGTGGCAGCTTTTGATTGGCAATGTTTTCTTTAAATTTTTAGCAGTCAATGAAAAAATGTGAAATATATGTGTATAAAATTCAGTCATTAGAATTATTGGAGAAGAAAAGAGGAAATAGCGAAGTATGGAGTGTCCAAGTGACAGGCCAATTACCCGCTACAAATTGTAGTCCAGAATGGAACACGACAGAGGCCTTGGGGATAGACAGATAAAGAGAATTGAAAAATGTGCAAAGCTACACGTACAAAAAAATTATGTACAAAAACGGTACAGAATACACACATGAAGAGACGGGTAAGTTATTTTTTACAATATTTTAATTCACATGGAGTGAACTTCAATAGATAGATATACACATAAACAAGACTTTTCTGTCCAGATAGTCTTATCATAATATAAGGTATGTAAAAATTTCTTGCCATAATTTTTTATTTTTTCAGTAGATCGATCGTTTGAGTTTTCTTTTAACAACATTTACTCAAAGTGCTAGAACCATGATATTTCTGATCCTGTGATTGAATGGTGTTTTCTCGTCCCACTGTTTTCAACTAAGAAGCTAGAGTACAAAGTCCCTTCAAATGATTTTCAATTAACTAGGAAAAAATGATCATCTACTTTCTGAATTTGAGAATAAGAAAGATTTGAACTTTCCCTTCAAAGAATGAAACAATATATTGGGACTTAGTGGAACTATAAATTTCATTCCCCCCCCCCCTTCTGGATTGCCTTTTATTACTGTTTCCTTGTTTTCGCCACTAACATGGCATAGTATTCTTACACCAAGGATTTGAAGTAGTTAAAGAATCCATTCTTGTACTGTATCGTCTAACTGTCTGTGTGAAGATTTACTTCATACAATTTGGGTAATCCAGTCCCGCTCTGCATACAAGTAATTTAGAAATTCTTGTGTCATTTCTTGGCATATTAACGTCTCGTATTCATCATAATACAAAGCATAGACAAGCTGAGAAAGTAAAAACGCAGAAGTGAATCATCCAAGAAAGAGAATTTTCAAGCTCAGGGTGGTGACATAACACGAAATGTCCCACACGTGAATCATCCAAGAAAGCCAATTTTCATACTCAAGAGTGACAACACGAAATGCCCCCGGCATTAATGTACTAGACAATTCTTAGCAAGACCATTCAGCTCGTGAGGTACGAAGACATTTGAAGAGCCTGACGGAATTTTTGACTTTGAGAAAATGGACTGGGAAAACTTGGCTAAACTATTCAACTCACGTGGCACGAAGACATTTGAAGAGCTTGTTGGGTCGATGATGTAGAACAGATAGTTGAATGGATTGAAAAATAATTGGATCAAAATGGAAAAAAGGAAATAGTGCAACGATAGCATTCGAACTTCGATTTGGGCCCATAATACCATTCCGAAAAGAGAACTTTGAGACGAATAGAACTTACTGCTTTGTTGTGACATGCGATGGATTTTCGCCATCCGAGTTCATTTATAACTCGGAAACTATTTTTAAAGTTTCAGTGCTATTTTTGTTATTTAGTTTATTGAGAAATGATTAAATGAGCATCGATGCTTATATTATCCATCAATAAATTAATATAACACATCACCGGTGTTTAGTATAAGATGAACATCTGTGTTTATTAGATCACTTCTCTTAGTTTATTTTAAATTCTTTTAAATTTTAGTTTGTTTAAACTAAATTTTCATTAATTTTAGTCATCTTGAACTAGTTTGACATGTAAACCTCTATAAATAAAGAGTTATTTGGCGGTTTTTTTTTTTTTTTCCGAATATCTGTGTTCAATTTTCAATCAACAACGGGTAAATTTATACAACATACATGAACACATACTTCACAAACAATGTAGTTATCAAATTCAAATTGGATTCGTTTTTCATCTTTCATCAATAAAATTTGCGAATTTATTCTTTTCAAAATTTCATATTTTTAATGTTTTTGCTTGAATTCTTTATTTCGCGCCATGTCCGTTGAGTTGAAGTTTGAACTACTTTTTGCTAAAAAAATCGATCAACTTGGTCAAATGTTATTTTTAAATATACATTTCATGAGCTCCACCAACTTTGATCAACTTTATTTGATAAATGTATATATCAAGAATAGGCACGTAATTGAAAAACAATGTTACTCCATGCGCGACCCTATTTCACTTTGTGCAAATTAATCTTGAAATTCATTTGCTCAATTTTTTGAGTTTTAATCGGATCACGTTGCTCTTTAGAGTTTAATGAACTCTGATATCATATTAACATTTGTGGTTCCATATTAAAATATGAACCTTATTAAATTGAGTAGTTTAAAAAACTCTTGATATTATATTCAGATTTTGGATTCTATCTCAAAAGATAAAAACCTTATTAAAAGGAATACTCCAAGCCATTGAAACCATCATTAATGTGCCAGGGAAGAAAAGCTGAAGCACAAGACAAGAAGTAATATTCAGATTTGCATTCAATAACACCATTGATGATCTGTAATATTTCTCAATTTTGCTACATATTAATGAAAATTAACACGGAACATATAAGTATTACTATTTTTCTTTTCTTTGGAAGCAACAGCGAAATACATTAATAACAGATCAATTATTCCTATACGCAATGTAATTAGTCAAGGCAATCAAAGGTGCAGCCTTTTCAGGATCAAATCCAGAAAGCTGTTCTCGAGCCTCCCTATTCAATTTCTCAGCGAACTCTCTCGATTTCTCAATGCCAAGCAGCTTTGGGTACGTCATTTTATCAGTCACCAAATCTTTCCCGGCCGTCTTCCCCAATTCTCGAGAAGATTTAGTGACATCGAGAATGTCATCCACCACCTGAAACAAGAGCCCAATACACCTAGCAAACGTTCTCAATTTAGCAATTTCTTCATCATTTGCACCACCCGAAATAGCACCAAGAACCACTGATGCCTCCAATAAAACTGCAGTTTTGTGTATATGAATGTACTCCAAATGCTCTAATCCCACATCTGCTAATCCCTCTGAGAATATATCAACTACCTGTCCAGCCACTAGTCCTTCTGATCCAACACACTTAGCCAATTCACCTACCATTTTAACAATCCTATCTGATGATAACCTTTTTATGGCTGTAGCCATGTGCTCAAAGGCAAGGGAAAGAAGTGCATCACCAGCTAAAACAGCCACATTTTCACCAAACACCTTGTGATTTGTGGGCTTCCCCCTCCGTAGATCATCATTATCCATACATGGAAGATCATCGTGAATCAAAGACATGGTGTGGATCATTTCAACAGCACAGGCTGAGGGCATAGCAGTGGATTCTTCCCCACCCACAAGTTCACACGCCGCAATACACAGCATGGGCCGAACCCTTTTTCCTCCAGCAAGAAGTGAGTATCTCATTGACTCATGAATCACAAAAGGCTCCTTCATTGAGACAGCATTTTCCAGAGCCCTGTTTACAGAACTTGCCTTCTCAAACATATAGACCTTGAAATTGAAAGTGGGTTCTTCTTGGCTTATGCTTTTGCTACCTTCTTCTTGTTCTTTGGTTAGAATTGCTGATATGGAAATCGAAGAAAAAACAGTAAATTTTTTTGTGGGATTTGAAGAAAACGAAGAAATGGTCAGTTTGTTCTCCAGAGGATGGGGAAGAAAAGAAAAATCTTGTGTGGATTTGTTCATGGAATTTGTTTGAGACCATGTTGTAATTGGATTCACAAGACTCATTCTTGCTACCAAAAATTATTACATACAAATTTTGCTTCACTCCGTAAGTGTGATGTGAATATCTGAAGGCTTTATAAAGTGAATTGAGAGGATTTCAGAGTGAGAGAGTCAATAAATCTGCCTGTAAGAGGAATCAAAATTTGTTTATGCTTAATAATTAATGTGTTCAAACTTATGGTAGGTCATGCGTTCGTTTAAAGGAAAAATTGCACTCTTAAATATATTATTATAATTATGATATTAAAGACCTTGTTTGTGTTTCATTATAACCCCTTAAAAATTAAGTCCATGTTTCGTTTGTTTAGAAATCAATTTTTTAGTAAGTTTTGATAAAAATTAATAAAAACGGTGAATCCCATAAAACTTATGATTAAAAATGAACCCATAGCTTCTATGGCACAATTGAGACATTGATGGATTCTTTACCTCTGAGGGGATGGAGCGTTTTAAAAATTTGGGGACAAACAAGGATTAATTGTCACTGTCCAACTTTAATTTTTAGCACATGTTTCTCAGTGCTCAATTACTTCTCATAGAACCCAATTTGTATTGGCTACTCCATTAAAGTTTTGATCATTCTTAAATTATCACTTTTCTTGTGAAAATGTACATCATTTCGAATTTTAGACATCCCGATTAGTTAATAAAATTTAGTTTTATAAAGTTGGACTTATGAGGGTCACTTTGACGATTTAATAGAGATTTAGACGTTTGTGTTATGGTAGATTGATTTTTTAGCTATTAAGAAAGATTGATGACCATCTTATATATTTCAAGAGATCGTGGATCAGATTGCTATTTAGGTAAGAGATCGAGACTAATAGTGTAATTTCTCCGATATTAATGCAAATATTAGATTTGTAATTGTATATCAGTACAGTAATATTATGAGTTCTGCTTGGTGCACAGAAAATGCTTCACAGAACTTTTACATACTTTCACTTGCTAGTTTTTTATTCATCCATAATCAAAAATACAAAAAAAGAAAAGAAAAAGAAAAAAGCACCATACAGGTGCTGTGTTGGTAGCACCTATAAGGTGCCTATCAAGGGAAATTGTTCTAATGTTATCGAAGTCACAAGACTAGACACATAGATATGTTAGTGATTGTTTCTTTTTTTCTTTTTTACAATTATAAAATTCAATCAGGTGCAAATTCAATTTTATAGCAAAAAAAATCACAATTTGATGAAACTATTTTTTTCTTTCGACCACATATCGTTGATAGAGAAAATCGCTTCTTGACATAAAAGCAGAGCCAGATATGGCCTAAGGCTACCTAGGCAATGGCCTTGGGCCTCAATTTGTAATGGGCGTAAAAAAAAAAAACTAAAAGCCCAAAATGATTTTTTTTGCACCAAAAAATAAATAAATATAATTATGGAATTTTGTCACATCACTTTATTCATTAAACTCCTTTTTAAAAATAAAGAAATGAACTAAACCAAATGAAAAGTCTTGTCTTGCGTTCAATACAAGAAAAAGACACTTGTCATGTTCAGCCCTGCTACTGAGTCAGGCTCAGTAACAAGCTCAAAAACAGGGGCTAAGGTGACATCGCCTCAGTCCCCGATTTCACCTACTTTTTTTTCAGATCTAAGAGCCGAGGTGTTGCCACCTCGACTTCCTGTTTTTGAGTCTGGTTTTACACCTGATTGAGTAGCATTTTTCAAAATATTTTGCAATGAGTAGAATTTGTTGTCATGTCTTTTGCAAAGTTTGATTATAATTGATTTTAAAGAGATTGTTATGCTTGTAAAATAATAATAATAATAATAATAATAATAATAATAATAATAATATATATGGTGGTCTCATAGTATTTTGTCACCCTAAGCCTCAAAATTTTCAGGCTCGACCTTGAATCAAATCAGCACCAAACATAGTCCTTGTTTGAGCCTCATTCTTGTCAAAAAATGAATTTTGAATAGCGTATTGATTGAGATGCGTGTTTAAAAAATAAAGAAAAGTAATGAATTTACGTATAATATTATTTTAATGAAGTATTTGTAATTGAAGTGGGATCAAATCACTGTCGAAGAACGTATTTTAAGGTAAAAAAAAAGGCTCAAACAAGGCATAGGTTAAAAGTTATACCATGGAATAGAAAAGAAAAACTCTGTTCAAACTTGAAATGTCGCTTCAATATGTGATTAATGATGCATTGAACCATTCTTAGATAACGATTTGACATTGCCCGCAGTCTTTTAGAGCCTGTTTGGGAGTGATTTTGAGAATTGATTTTTTGACTTTTAAGAGAAAAGTAGGGTCCACCTATGAGAGAAGGAGTCAAATATGACGGCTGAAATAGTGAAATAACGGTCAAAGAGTCAATTTTTTGGGAGGAAAAAATCGCTCCCAAACATACCCTTAATGATGCATTGAACCATTCTTAGTGTGAAGAGCAAGTGATTTGACGAAAAATGATTATAATAAATTCTTTATTATTATTATTTTTTAAATTGAATAAATATTTGCAAGTAATACAAGTACAGTAAGATGGTGGCAATTCCCATGATAAGCTCATATTTTAAAATAGTTATTGTTTGGTCATCATTATTTTTAAAATATATTTTTTTCAATTTTATTTTTAACCACACATTTCTCAATAAAATAATATTATATGCAAACCTAAAATTCTTTCTTATTTTAAACCACACATCCTTCATCAAAATATCATTCCAATATGCATTCTGAACAAAAAATGAAGTGCAAACAGGCTTTTAATAGTAACAGTCAAATGAGTAACTTTGACTAAAAATATATAACATCGTAATGACAAAATTCATAACAGCATTGTGTATAATTGAATCAGTATGTGATATCAATAGAACTTAAAATTATCTATAAAATTTCGACGTCAGTACGAACCTTTCAACCTGCTCAACTATTCTAATTCTCGCATAGAGTTTACTTCTGAGTTTTAAATTATTCTAAATTTTAAACTGAGTTGTAGTTAGCCTTTCCCTTAAAGTTACAAATCGAATCTAATAACTATATTAAATTCAATCCATGACTTTATTGAGTAAGAGAGAAGTTTTTTTTTTTTTTTTTTTTATACCAGATATCCACCTTACAGTGACTAAATCTTGGAGCCTACACCTTGACCCCTTAAGCTGCAGACAGGTTAAACAGCAAATTGTGTTCCAATCTGACCAGTGCTCAAGAGCCCCCAACTGAGAGAGAAGTTTTTTATACATATAAGAAAGAGGGTGAAGGATATGATAAGATATTTAATATGATTACTCTCAAGAATTCAAAGTAGAAAGTGATGGAATAACTAAAAAAGATCATGAGATCTATTGATAACACCATGCGGAGAGGGTCACAGTACCAATTTACGCTAAAGAATATTATTGGTAAGAGAGACGTATAAAGTATATATATACTATAGTTGAGTCTTTCTCATACTAGAATAGACAAAAATACACGGAGAGAGAGAGAGAGAGAGAGAGAGAGAGAGAGAGGGACCTTCGATGGGATCTTCATTTTCAAACAACTTAAATCTAATTAATTCATGCTGCACATCAATTTTTAATACAAAAATTAAAAAATAAAAATGCGTGGAGCCCTCTTTTTTTTGTTAAAAATGTATTTTTGAATAGTATTTTTTGAAAAATATGTGGTTGAAAAATAAAAATAAAAATTCAATTTATTTATAATGTTAATTTATTAAAAAATACGTGGTTGAAAAGAAGAAAGAAAAATGTATTTTGATAAAAATGAGGCTCAAACAATCTTCATCATCAATTAAAATAAGAATTGTCAAACTAATATTTTAAATCAATGAGTTTGTGTACACTGTGAAACCCTCTAGAACACACATAATAACGGATGGGTGGATTTTATTTTAATTTTTTAATATTTTACTTACATAGAGCCCACCCATTTGTGTATGTTCACATTTTGTACATATGAAAAAACTGTAAATTAAAATAAGAATTGTCAAACTAGTATATATCATTTCAGTGTAATTCAACACTTCATTTTTTATACTATTAAATTCAGATATTAGATGCAACAAATGCTCACCATTATTTATTTTTTAAATAAAAAAATCTCCCTCTCAATAAAATATTAAATTCAGATATTCATCATACAAAATCGATTTTTTAATTATTTAAATGTAACAACTGCTTACCATTATTTAAATTTTGTTTTTTGTAAAAAAAAATAAGTCTATCTTTAAATAAGAAAAAAAAAAGTAGTTTGCGGATTATGAAAGATTTAACTACACGAAAGAAGCGCGTAATTTCTTTGAATTAAAGAAACATGTTATTCATGAAAATAAAGTATAATTTATCATGATGGGTTGAGCGTGAAGGAAGGCCGGTCTACGAAAAGCAAACTCATCAATGTATTTGGTGCAATCTAAGCTTCATTTATCACTCTCTCAATTAGGGATGGACATTTTAATCGGAATATGATATTTCATTCCCATTTTGGAAAAAAGTACGAATCGAAATCCAGAACCTGAGTAATTGAATTTGTTCTTTTCATAATTTTTTTTCCCAACACAATGACTTGAGCAAATAGCAATTTGCAAAACTCAAATAATAAGTAACATAATTAAATTCACAAATTAGAATAATTGAATCCTATCACTTTTATTTGTAGTCATTATCGATCGCACTTTACACGTTACTTGTCTCATAAACCCTTCTTTAGACGCCGCACATTGCTATACTAAACATTGAATGTTATTTGGCAGCTTCTTTGGAGTTAAAAAGTGTTGAAATATATCTTTGACGTCATATTTTATTTCTTTTATTTCTGTAAGGTATTCAGAAGACAATTTGTCAGCTCACAATTTTGAATAAATATTATGAATAGACCTAATAGATACAAGGATTACGCTATGCATACATCTCCACTGTACACAATCCTTTACACCCCCCTCACATGGAGGAATGCCCACGCCTACTAAATTATTTGTGAGCCCTCCTCAAAGTGTACGCACAGCATAAATCTAAATACAAAGCAGTGTTTGGTGTTGATCACACTAAGTGCGAGCCATGTTATATGATTAACTGAAAACCCACAATTGACAAGGGAATTAAAACTATTCTTAAATCAGTATTTCCGCGTCTAAAAGTCTACAACTTTACCATATTATATACACAAGTGCCAAAACGGTAAAATACATTAACTCAGCTAAGAAACTGCCATTACAACAGTATCAGTGAATATCTAGCAGATGTTGGAGGATTAGTACAATCAAAATTATGCTCTGAAATATCTAAGTAGCTTACACCTTTTGCTAGAAGTAAATGTTAAAAATCCTTCATCATCTTCCCAGAAATGGAACAAGACTTCAGGAAATAGAGTCCAACAATTATCTCATAGTCGAAGCAATATTCGAGGTTCCTACTTGTTGTAAAGGTACACAATGCTGAAAATGAAAAATCCCGCCATCTGCAATTTGTCAAACGTTGTTGTTGAGTGGAATTATTAAAATAAAAAAATATTTTAACAAGCAAGCAGGATTTTGGATGTATAATTTGGAAATATAATACACGCTCAAACTCAGTGAGATATATTACCATAGAAAATGAAGCTCCATAATAGGGAAAAGCTGTTGTTATAAATCTTTCATATTCATTGTGTCGGAAGGGTCGCACTGGAATCTGCAAAAAAAAAAAAAGAAAAAAAAAAGAAAAAAAAAAGTCAAAATTTCAGAAAGTAAAACAAGTTACTCCTAGCTTGCTTTGTCAGGATGTTGGTTTGCTCGTAAACCTTGTATCTAAGAACCAGAGTTTTCAAGCTATTTACTCGTACTTTCTTCCTTTTAATGCTCCTCTTCATATTTTACTATTTTTTTTTTGGTAGAGGCGTGGAGGTTGGTGGGTCTCGAACCAATTTACAGATTCTTCTTGCAGTTCATTTTGAATTAAATGGCTAGGCACTGACAAGATTTAGGACACAAAATCTTCAGATGCTACACGTATAAGACATACAAGGAACATAGGCTTTAAACTCACTTTTAAAGGGTATGGAGGTTTTGTAAGGGAGTA
This sequence comes from Olea europaea var. sylvestris, assembly GCF_002742605.1. Lineage (NCBI taxonomy): Eukaryota > Viridiplantae > Streptophyta > Magnoliopsida > Lamiales > Oleaceae > Olea > Olea europaea. Next base: position 30,703 of record NW_019245571.1, read on the forward strand.
CAAAATACACAGTTCCCTTCTTTGCCATTATTTTAAAACATCCAACAAAAGAAAGATGTCCATTCACATTTAAATGTAAGAGTACATGCATGTGTAATTTGTTTCTTTTCAAACAACTATTGTGCGATTTTTCTTTTCTTCTCTCTCTCTCGAACTGTTTATTAAGCCTCCGTTTGGTCCCCATTTTTTGAAACGAAAATGGGTGAAATAGTTTCCTTTATTATTTTTTTTTTATTTTTATTTTTTTTAAATGAGTGGTTGAAAAAGAAGGAAAATTTTTCTATTTACATGTAATATTATTTTATGGAAGATTGTATGGATGAAAATAAGAGAGAAAAATGAAATGTAATTCAATGGGGGCCAAACGGGGGCTAAGTGGGTTGGGTGGCTTACCTGCTTTGAAAGTGAGAGACTAGTGTATCCAAGCCTCTGATACTCAACTTTGAACTGGAAAACTCCATAAACATCTGGTATCTTAAAAGAAGTGTGATAGAGTCCCTGGAACAAGAATGTATGAATAGTGAAACGAGGAACCTATGTAAATAAAAATATAAGTTCTTGCATGTGTCAACAAAAAAGGAAACCTTCAGATCAGTAGATAAGGTTTTCAAGACATAAGGGCTCATCATGTAGAACTGCACTTGGACGTCATTTGCAACATATGGTACCCAGCTAGCACCAGTCCACTCATAGATTTCAACAGAAAATTCCTACAAGAATATCAAACTTGTAAGGAAATGGAAGTTCATTTTTTGCAGGTTCTTTTTTCATCTTTGTTTGCTCTTTCTTTTGACTATGGGGGGTGCAACGTTCGAAAGGCAAATTTTATTTTATTCTTTTTTCCTGACTGACAGGCACAATGATGTTCATTTCCGAAGCAGGTCATAATCAAATATGTGGAATTACCAGGTCGTCGTTTATCCTATACATTGAAGGTTCATCTGTTCCTCCAACCTTGTTGTGCTTAAGATTGACAGCCTGAGAATCAATCCCGAGTTAATTAACTACATATGTAGATATAGAAACGTAACTTAGCATGCAAATAAGATATAAACAATGATAATACTGTATGGGACTCGTATAGATTACCTTCAGATGACCCCTCTCGTGGAAGACCCATTTACTAAGTTCAGTGACAAACTGTTCATTGCCTGATTTCTCATATCTGTCAGCATGATTTCACAATTCCATTAGTTGCAATTCAAACACATTATCCACTAGTCGCAATAAAGATATAGTGTTTCAAACAAAGAACCATGCATTTTATTTACACAGTTTCTTAAACAATTTATTTAGTAAAATTTAACTACAAAAATCAGTGGCATGAGAATTAGTCCCTTTATTGTGTCAATATTGATTGATAGAAATTCATTTTTATATTGCAGACATCGGCAAGGATAGTATGCAGTAAGCTTCTGATCTTATGATAATTCTCCCATTTTCCTGGAAGGTATAGCATAATAGTCTGCACCACCTCATGAAAACAATATAGAATCTAACTAGATTTCACTCAAAAAAGTAGCTTAAGAAAATAAAAGACCTAAAAAAACATGTCTAAAGGAACAAGATTTCACCAGCTGATTTCAGTCCAAATCTTATGAGGTAAGTTTGAATCGAAGAACAAGTTTACATAGCCTTAGTGCAGAGAAGAAAAGAACTGATATAGAAATTAATGATAAGCTTCACTAACTTGTATGAACTCCCAGCCTTTTGCACTCCTGATCTGAACAATCTATTACACACAAAGAAACACAATGTTAATGGTAAGAACATAAATTTTTTGAAGTGATAATGCTAAGTTCATTTTCCTTCAAGAGGAAATAAAAATACACATTAAAAACTAACCATCATAGCAAAGAAACTACATACCGGTTGCCAAACAAGTCCAAAGAACCAGAGATAATAATACGTGCATTGTTTCTAGCCTGTAATTTATGAGTATCAACATCAAGCTAGAAAGTGATGTATAGAGTAGATGTCACTAGAATAATACCATTAATGAGAAAATAGAAGCAAAATCCAAAAGTAAAACAGAGACTAGCATGCCTCATCTCCACCCCAACCACCCGATCCAGTGTGTGAGTCAATAGGATAACATAAGCAACATATGACTTTATCAGCACACAAATCTAACATAATATGAAAAAGGGAATTGCCACAAAGATCCAGAAGATAGAATTGTTAAAAGCAAATGTGTCCGTACAAATTAGTTGAAGTGGGTGAGTAGGTCCAATGTGATATTGAAATATGCCTAACCAGAGTATTTCAATCTTGCTTAAACTTAAGAAAAGTGCATTTAAGCAACTTAGCCATTTTGATAAGAAAAGAAACAAAGGCTCATCTGATTTCACATCATGGAAGGATGATGCACTGACACAAACAATGACCAGACATTTCTGAAAGGCAACGTTGGAACAACTAAAAGCAAACAGGACATAATGAACCTGCACAACTGAAACTAACGAGATAGCAGATCCAGTAAGCGACGGCGGGTTTGACAACTTGGATGCTGGATTAGCTGAATATGCTGAAGAAGATGCTGAAAGAACCTTCAGAACCTACAAAATGGATGGAAACCCATAGAGGAAAAAGTCATGAATGCAAAGCCACCATCATCCAAATATGTCAATCCACATATACGTCTAATCACAACATGAATGAATGTTGATAGTAAGCAAAAAATAGTCACGATCTTCAACATTACCAAACTATTGTCTGGATTAAGTGAATGCCCAGTCCCTTTGAAAAGCACAGGGGCCTGTATCATATATATAGAAAGCAATTAAATAAGTGTAAGGCACAACTTTTGACATTGGTTAAATATTTTCTTCATGGAAAGTTCAATAATCTTGAGACTAATGCAACTATCAAACAATGTAAACAACATTTTACAGTTAATATTTTTACATTCTGAGAAAAAGACATCTGGAATTGTAACGGGCACAAATACAAATAGGCATGTAAAGCAAGTATAAGACCAGGCAATGTGCACTAATGAACCAACATATAGTACTGCAACAATAGAACAAATCAAATGTTGTCTTAAAAAATAACCTCGATCTTTGCATTTCCCAAAATAATATCGGATTGAACAAAATCATCAGCAGCTATTAGTGTGTGGTCTCCCTCAATTTGTGAAACAGCATATCCAATGTGATCGATAACCATAGCAGAGGGATCCTGTTAAATAAAACAGTCACAGACAACGTGAGGATGCTAAGATAAAAAGCATAAGAACCAGAGAATAAATATAATATAAAAAGAGTTCTTCTATACATCCATTTATGAATAAGCTTCACAGATTCTATGTTTAGTCAATTGTGACGTTATTAATAATTATATTCTTTATCATACGACAACCAAAGAAGAAGGGTATAAAAGATTTCATAGAGGAGTGAGCTAATGCTTTAATGATGACATTAAAGATAGCCAGACACTAACAACCATAACTTGACTCTGATAACTTAAAACGAATTACTGAATTAACTTAAGAATAGCTTGCGCTAACTATTTTGGCTTATTATAAAAATGAAAATTTGTAAAAACTTCTAAATCTTTCAATGTGAAGTTCTCCTAACCATTTATTATGACAAAAGTTATCATTGTCAACTGGTAGCGGAGCAGATAATCTTTTATTTATGAGCCCAAAATTATAAAAATCTTCTACAAGAAACAAAAATTGTGAAGCATGAATTTTTCGGGATATGCAAGCTGCATCACAGCTACCGATTTTTTTGGCATGGCCTTACAATTGGATTTGGAAATTAACAAGTTTAAACTTGTACTAATCTTTTAGAATTTCTATCCCAACAACCCAATTCCCTGCCGCAATTCCACATTCAAAAACCATAACAAAACAGGAAATATAAATTAAATTCACCTCATCAAAATCTACCCCACATTCAGCAGCAACACTCCGGATCAAATCCGATGCACTGACATCCGCGGCCAAAATTAAGTCATGCCCGGAGTCAACGAAATCCAAAACCCCCTCCAAATCCAACGACCCTCCAAACCCTACACAAATATTTTGACAATCAAAACAACAAAAACCTATAAAAAAAACACAACTTGATCCAGATTCCACGCACACTGACACAGAAGAAATCAATTGACTTACGGTCAGTGGAAGGCGAGAAGAGGATAAGCCCATCGTACAAGTACTGCCCATATCGCTTGACAGCGATTGAAGGGTCATCCGCTAGCTTAAAATCGAGGTCGAAACCACGGGACTGTAATGAGGTGAAGAAAATTGAATGCGAGGATTTGAGGGCTAGATCGTCGAGAAGGACTAAAATGCGACGATCTGTTGGTTGATCATGGGAGAAGGAGATGGTGAGGAGCGGCAAAAGTGAGAGCAGATTCAGCATAAGCAAGGAAATGGCGGTGAATTTTCTTCCTGCCATTGTTTTTTGCGAGGGTTTAGGGGATGAAATCTGAAACGGAGTCTACCTGTGTACTTGTTGGAGTATTAGAGGACTATCGATTGGAAGGTTAATTATTTCGGTGGTCACTGAACTTCACCCCTTGTTAATATTTGGTTATTTAACTTTGAAAATTTTCCCAATGGTCACCCATCTTTAAAACATTTCTATTTATTACACTGGTTTAGCCCTTATTTGATTTTGATTATTTGAGATAATTTACGCTTAGCTCCCCTGTTACTCTTAATTGGATAGTTCGCCTCTTATTCTTAATTGGATAGTTCGGATGGACTTCGTCGTTCTATCCCAACTAAAAGTGTTCTATGCCAATTTTAGGATTATTTACTTTATTTATGAGAGAGAAGACGAGGAATGAGCACTAAATTTATGAACAATTATTCTCAAAGAGAGCCACGTAGGCCCTGTTTTTCCTGGGAGGACAATGCCCTATTTTTGTTGCAAAACTCTAAATTTATTTATGGAGTTTTTAGTAAGGTCATTTTTCACGTTTTCTCATAATTTTTTCATACTTTTTAACCACTTATTGAAAAACACTTTTCAAAGAACCAATTCTCAAAATTCTTTATCACACAAGGAAAATATAAAATTTAACATTAAGATTTAATTTAGCCCCTATTTGGTGGTCATTTTTTGAGGGGAAAATTGTTTTTAATAGAGATTTTTTTGAAGAATTGATGGTTAAAATAATTAAAAAAAACTTTGGATTTACGTGTAGAGTATTNAAAATTGTTTTTAATAGAGATTTTTTTGAAGAATTGATGGTTAAAATAATTAAAAAAAACTTTGGATTTACGTGTAGAGTATTTTATTGTGTGAATGTATGATTCGGTATATATTAAAAAAAGGTTTTGAAAGATTAGGAGACGACTATACGTGAATATTATATATTTTGACTACATATTGTCGTATTGATTCTATAATTTAGAGTTAGTGTGACCCCTTTGTATATTTTTAGTGCTTTTGTGCCGTGGAGTGATAATGCTGACTGGGGCGAATCCAGAAAATCGTATTGGGGGGACTGAAATTTAAAAATATATATGCACAAATTTTTATAAAGTATACAACATAAATTTCATGTAGCGATGCTTGTGGAGAGCTAACTTCAGAACCCCATCCTGCTGCTAACTTCAGAGCCCCACCAAGTGAGCCTGACTTATCATCTCAACTCGAGACAGGATCTCGTTGCCAAACACTTGGGCCTGAGGCGTTAAAGAAATTTATTCCAAGTGTAGTTGCTTCTTCTGAAATTGAATTGAGGGCTGATTTTCTGTAAGTTATAACTCAAATTAGGAAGTTGGTTGAAGACATGAAGAATACTTCCCTTGGGCAGAGACCACAGAGAGAGAGATTAATGTGATTGTGTGTGTTTGATCTTATTTGTGCTCACAAATCAAAATGTTGTTGGTTTGAGATGAAACGTAGTCAGAAAAGCAATTTTCTTCCACGGTTAATAAAGCACTAAGTCATATGTAATGGCACTAACTACACTCCAAGATATTGTATATAATCACTACCAGCCTCCATAGTCCATTGGCTCCATTCTGAGTTCCTGTTTTACAATTTTTGTATTTCAATTTCAGATCACAGACATCGGCCTTCGATCCTAAACCATAAAAAAAAAACCTAATCATAATTGATACCATAAATAACCTAACTGGCTAACCCATTAGATATGAATCTCAATCTCAAACTAAATAACGAAAACAATAATGCGTAAAAGCAATAAGAGAATGATGTGTCATTTCAACAAACACCTTAAGGAAGAGATGCACACGTCTCTGTAAATTGTGCATAAAATCACAATACGTCGATACCTAAAAAATATGTATTGCAGACCGTGCGGGGGACGACGAAGAAACGGAGTGTGAACTGTGAACATCAGAACGTGGTTGCCACACTTGCCAGTACTATTTTTTGGCTTGCAAAGGCTTGGGCGTTTCCAGGATCAATGGGAAAAATGGGGTTAATTATATGAATGGTCACTGATTTTGCCCTATGTTACTACTTAGTCACTGAATTTAAAAACGTAACTCAATGGTCACTGAATTTCGTCAAGTGTTACTACTTCATAATCAAACTTTAAAATGTATCTCAATGATCATCGAACTCTGCACCGTGTTATCCATCCATCATTTAAATGTAAAATTCCGTTAAGTCCAATAAACGGCTTCAACTTCAGTGACGAATGGGTAACACGGTGCAGAGTTCGATGACCATTGAGATACATTTTAAAGTTCAATTATGAAATAGTAACACTTGACGAAATTCAGTGACCATTGAGTTACGTTTTTAAGTTTAGTGACTAAGTAGTAACATAGTTAAAAAATCAAATCGACCTCAGTTACATTGGCAGTATTCGAAAATTTTTGTACTTTTATTTAATTTTTCTTTGTCAATTTCTCTAAGTGTTCCAACTACTCTTTCAATCTATTTATGCGGAGTTTGAGATATGGTGAACTGATATCAGTTGATCTAAAAATCAAACGTACTTTTTCACCTTGATGGATGAATATTAGCAACAATTCTATTTTTATTTAATTTATAGGTCTCTGATTTTATGTTTCCTCTTTTTTCCTTCATTTTCTTTGATTTCTTCTTTCATAGAGGATCCCATTTTGAGGGATAAAATGAATTTTTGAATAGTATATTGATGAGAAATATGTAGTTAAAAAATAAGAAAAAATTTTGGAATTACTTATAATATTATTTTATTGAAGAATGTGCGGTTTAATTATGTTAAATCACTGTTTAAGAATGTCTTTTTTTTTTGAAATAATGAGACTCAAATAATGGCTTAATAATTCAATTTAAAAATATATCTTAATAGTTGGATTTAACGGATTTTTCCATTTAAGTGACGGATTGGTAATACGGTGCAAAGTTTGATAATTATTGAGATACATTTTAAAGTTCGGTTATGAAGTAGTAACACTTGGCGAAATTCAGTGATCATTGAGTTACGTTTTTAAGTTCAATGACTATGTAGTAACATAGGGCAAAGTTTAGTGACCATTCATATAATTAACCCGGAAAAATGAGAATTGAGAGGTATGTGAGGGTGTTTGGTACCCATTTTTTTGGAAAAGATGAATTTTAGAATAATAGATTGATGGAAAATGTGTGGATGAAAAATAAATAAAAGTTTTTGATTTACGTGTAATATTATTTTAATAAAAAATGTGTGGTTAAAAAAAAGAGAGAGAAAAATGTATTTTGATAAAAATGAAAATCAAACGGGCCTTGAATGAACGATTAGGTGGGTTTGGACTTTGGATTGGAATGGAATGGGTTTAACGTTTGGTGTGTGGGCTAGTAATAAAAATTGGATTAAATGTTGATCCATTTAAGTTGGTGGGTACATAGTGGGCTAATTTTAAATTTGGACCGAGCTATAATTTTTTTTCTAGAAAATTTACACACACACACAAAAAAAAAAAAAAAATGGTATCTGGGCCAAGCCTTAGCCCAGTGCAGCTACCCCCAGATCCGCCCTTGAATGGTGGGAAATAGATCTTGTATGCTCATTTCTATTTCTTCTAAAATTATTTTATTGGTTTTATTTGATTTGTACAGACGATAGTCTGATTGAAGCGCAATAGGAAAAATTAATAAATAACTTCCCACGGACTTTTATTTTCCAATTTTCTTTAAATTAATTTAGATTTCAAAACATCTCCAAAGATGGTGTAAGTTTAAGTATAAATTGATATATTTAAAGTCATTTTTACATCATCGTCTACATCTCGATGAGTCTAAATTCAAATTATGTTCTGACGAAAAAATCTAAAAAAAAAAATGGATATAAGTGAGTTGATAGTTTTTTGTCTCTTAGTCTCATGGATAGATCTTAAAATAAGGCAAATTTTTATATATTTCTTATGTTTTCCATCCAAAAAATACACTTTATATTTCAGTTGCATTTCTCCACTAATGATGTTTTCGACCACTTTAGATATTAAATCACAATTTAGGCACTAGTTTGGTGGGAATAAAAATTATATTTTTAATAAATTTTAATAAAAGTTAATGAAATGCGTGGTTGAAAAGTTGTGGGATCCATAAAATATGTGATTAAGATTAATTGTTGATTTTAACTTACGAAGGTGTTCTTAATTAAGATTTTAATGAATTTTAAAAAATTATAAATCGTAACGAATTTTGTAATTTGAATAGATTCCCATAAATTCCATTAGAATTTCGTCAAATATGATGAAATTTCAAAAAATTTGATTATATGTATTTTTAAGCTTAAAATCCATCAAAGTCTTTTTAAAATCCTTCTATTTAATGAAATATTTATAAATCAACTATTTATTGAAGATATCTAAATTTTAAAGGAAATCATTGAATTTTATTAAAATTTTAATTGTGGATACCTGAATTTTAATGAAATTCAATAAAATTTTAATTAAAAATACCTAAATTTAGAAAGATTTTTAAAATTCATCACAATCTCAATTATAAACACCCCTATTATACTTTAATTCCATTTCAAACGGGAGCTAGATCTAATTTAGGGTATTATTGGAGGTCCTCTTACAAGTTCAAAAATACACGATATGATAATTGCACGACTTTTACGACGGCGAAACACGACCGACGTGTTCCAAACACGAAAGTGGGACCAACGTGTTGTCAATTTAAACTAGCGAACGCCACGTGTCCAATGGAGCAGGAGTCGGAACTCCCGTGTCGCGATTGATTGTCTTGACACTTTTAAGAAGCCCAACATTTCAATTCAAGATTACCTATTTTGATCTCTTCGATCCCCTTTCTTGAACCGTTTGCTTCTTTCGTCTCCTCAACAGGTAAGCTCTTTTTTGCAGCTTTTCAATTCTCTTTACTTCATCCATATAGTCGTTATTCTGAAAATACACGTTTTCTTACATGGAACATTCATCAATCTTGAAATCTGCACATTTCTTTCGTATTCTATGCCATTTATTCAAATATAATTTTTTTAGTTTTGCAATATGGGCAAGGTTTTATTCGCTTGATTGATACGGTCGTTATAATTCCTCCTTTTTTTTTTCTCTCTCTCTCTCTCTCTCTTTATCTGCACTTTTATTGGTTTTTATAATATATGATTTCTTGTTCTTGTAAAGTTGCTGTTCTATCTCATTATTGAATTGACTGAATTATGATATGGGTTTCTTAGAGTATGAATTAGTTATGCACGTAATCCGCTCTGCAATTGTGCTTTGCTTTGATTGTTTCTTAGAGTTGGGGATACGATTAGTTTCATCCTAATTTTTATGGATCCTCTTTGGGCTTTTTGGACAGGGATTCTAGTCCCTTGCGAAGACGATTGTTGCCAAATTAATTTTATGAATCCTGATTGCCAAGAGAGTTTTGGTATCCACATTATTTTACGGAGTCTCGATGCTAGGATTACTGTTTAGTCTCTTTAACAGTTCAGAGCATATTTTGGGCCTTATGCCAATTTCAAATTGGGGCTATATTTTGACTTTAATTATATAGAATTTTAGCTTGTTTGATGGAGATTAAGCCCTTTTTTGAATCCCATTTTTCATCAAAATACATTATTCAACAATGATTTGATAATATTTCAACCATATATTTCTTAATAAAATAATATTATACACAAACTCAAAACTTTTCCTTATTTTTTAATCACACATTCTCTACCGTAACATTATTTCAAAATGCATTTTTTTGATAAAAATGGGGTTCAAACAATCCTTAAAATCAATTTTTTTAGTATATTTTAATAGAAGTAGATAGAATATGTGGATTTAAAGTTTTGAAACCCATAAAATATTTGGTTAAAATTAATTGTCAATTTTGACTTAGATTAAAATCTAGATTTTAATTGATACCAAATAGGGGTTTAATATAATTATAAAAAATTTAACACAGACAACTAGGCCCCAAAATTTGAAAAGAAAATAAACAAAATTGTCAAATTTCAACCAGCAATACAAATTACAAGTAAAGTTTGACAAACAGAATTACAAAGCAATGACAAAGGAGTATGCTCATTTGTATGATTATTTCCTCACCACAACTACTTCAAATAAAATTGAATATACATTTGAGTGATTGATGTACAAAATTGGAGAATGTGACTGTAAAAGTTAATGTAACAAAATAATGAAAATGATAATCAAATATAAATGAGCTTCTAATTTTATATTAATTTATAAAAAATTAAATTAAAATAAGAAGTATCTGGATGAACAAGAATAAAGAATTATTAAATTCAAAATACTTTCAGCAAATATATAAAAATATTATTATCATAAGATTAAAACAAAACAACGTAATAACAATCTATATATTCTGTAGTATATGTTTTGAAGATAAAAGAGAAAGAAAGAAACTTATAGAGCTGTAACAATAGCAGCGAGATCAAACCAAATTGCATTGAATCTTCAAAATTTTAATTCAAAGTAAAATAATTTATATCTTGTTGGGTTGAAAAAATAATGATGGGTGATTGTTGGACATGAAACTTGAAAAGACAAAAAGACCTTTTGTTTGGTTAAAAAAAGAAAATGAATGTTTAGAAGGTAAAATGTCAACTTAATTATAAATAGGTAAAGTAATGTTTGTGATAAATAAATGTAAGTGATAAATTTGTTGCCACATATATTTAAAGATTTTTATATTTTCAATTTTTATTAGTTTCTTATGTTTGCATACGATAATTTTATTTTCAGAATTTCATAAATATCATTTTCATTTTTCTTCAACCAACTAATTAACTTTACATAATTTGGAGCCCTCATCAAAGTGGAGCCTTAGGCGATCGGCTACTTCGTCTATACTCAGGGCCGCTGTAACAACTTCGAATATGTGGAATGCATTGAGAGTAATTAAGAAGTTCGAAAGCTTAGTTGTTTTGAGTCTTATGATAATTTTTTCTACCTGTTTGGTTAAGTAGAGGGAATAGAGTTATATGAAATGATCAGTTGCAAAGAGATAGGCGTGCTTCATGGACAGTGGGCTATCAGTATATAGAATTGGATTACAGCGTTAACATCAATTTTTCCTGCAGGGTTTTTAATGTAGTGGAATAATCACATAATTCTTCCGTGATGTCTGCGACCGTAGGGTGAACGATATTGGCAAATATATCTAGTAAATGATTTAATTGGTTTTCTTAGTTCCCTATTATAATAACCTATGAAGCCATGGAAAAGGATTGAAGTATTTATCACAATTACTTTTTTATTTGGTATCCCATCGGGTAGAATTATTGGACTTAACTGTGGAAGATTTTGATAAAAATCCAGATTAAAAAACTGATGAGACGAGTGTAGACATTTGAATGTTGACAAACTCTTCTCACTTCTCTGTGATGCCTTTTCCTTTCATATTATTTTTATTTTCAAGGCTTAGAGTTTAGGGATTGGTGGGTTGGAGGAGAATGAACAAGCACCTGATTGTGTTGGAAACAATGTCCGAAGCTTTTAAACAAACTAAATTGTGGAGGGAGTGTCATTGGAATTGATGGTTTGCAGCATTTCTTCTCTCGCAACTTATCTAATGATCAAGTCTGCAGCTAAGTTGCAGGGCTGTTAATCTTGACTTGATGCCTGCATCTTGTGTTTCTTAATCATATCATCCTCCTGCCTGACTTAAACTGACTACTCACTAAGTCATTTTATTTTATTTATTTATTTTTTCATTAGCCTTTGGGTATATTTGTTTTCATTTTTCTTTTCTCCAGTAAAAGGGTTCTGCTGTATTCTTAATGTTATCACCCACTACTAACATGTTATTATGCTTAATCACTTTTTAATTCTAGGAACCATGATTAAGTTATTCAAAGTAAAGGAGAAGCAAAAGGAACTCAATGAGAATGCCAATGAAAAGGGCCATGTGAAGAAGCAAAGTGCTGGGGAGTTACGTCTTCATAAAGGTTCGCTACAAACATTTCAGGGAATTGTTCCTTTTTAAATCGATTTTTCTTCTGATTCATTACTGTAGCTACTTTTTGGATTGTCAACTTCTTGAGAGGGTACTATCATCAGGCTTTCGGATAAGTTCCAAGTGTAATAACTTAGTAAGCTGACACGCAGCAAGCACATGTACGAGGAGTCATTGAAAAATTTCAAATACCTCTAAACTAAATGATTCACTAATTAAAGTGGATTTTGAGTAATGAATTGCACTTAGAAACCTGTATTTCATTTTCAAAGGACTACTACTATGGGGGATAGACCAAATGATGAAGTGCAAAGTTCACCTAGGGGACCAAGATATTTCATGCCTTGTTACTACATAATGAAATCATATTTTTGAATCATTGATATAGCTGAATTAGATTGGACTTAGTTTTAAAGGGTGGGTGTAGGAATGTGGGAAATTGGATTTTGAAATTTGGACTGCTGCAATATACTTTGTTGTGTATTTGGGGCTGATGATTTGGGCTACAATATTTGGAGATTTTAACCTCTGGATTTGTAAAATGTTCATCTATCTGGAATTTGGAGACATCTGGAATGGATACTAGCAATTTTGGGGATCACAGATGTCAGACTAATCTGGTGATTAGTAGCTGCACCACTTTCTTTTGGACATCTATGCATACTGTTAAATACGTAAGTCTTCTATTGTGTGAAATACGGAGTCTAGTACAACTCGTATAGATATCAATTGGAAATGCTATGGTCATCTTTTACTATTGATCTCTTCTGATTAAAGGAGCATAAAGTTTTGCTTGGCTGTTGATATTTAAATTTAAGCATGGAGAAAATGTGCGCATTTGTGATTATCATGTAGTTATTATCCTATGTTCTTTGTAGGTAATTTCACGTCTTCTGGTATATCTTAGGTATCCCTAGACCATTGAGTCATCTCATCTTGCAACATGGAATGAGATAGTGTGAGGAGCAGACAAAACGAGTTATGTAACATTTTTGGTTGAACACATTGTTTTTTTGTTAAGTACCTCTTGGCGCGAACCAGGATATACAATGATTGAGCATGTTAAGCACGTGAACACAACATGATAATTACAGTCTGATTTTTAATGTACATTTTAAGGCTGCATATTTACAAGTTCTAGGTGTATAAATCAAGGGTAAGAGAATTTCTTAACTGTTCATCTGGAAGTTTTCATCTTCTGTCTAGATATGCCTCCAGATGTGTTATAGGTGTTCAAGAAACATTTTCTGATTTCTGTTGGCTATTGTTTGTAATGTTAATCAAGAGTTTAATCTTCAAAATTCAATTTTGTAGACATTAGTGAGCTGAACTTACCTGCGACATGTATTATCTCTTTCCCTAATGGCAAGGATGACCTGATGAACTTTGAAATCACTATTCGACCAGATGAAGGATATTACTTGTAAGTTACCAATCATTCGCAGTTCCTTTTATTTTGATGAAGTTTATTCGACTGTATTTAATATTGACTGCCCAGAAAATGTGTATCGGGCTTATTAACTTGTACAATTTCGTTAGTAATAACCTTGGCATTGGTTAGTTTGACATATCTTCTACTGTTTCAGAGGGGGTGCATTTCTATTTTCTTTCCAAGTTTCCCATATTTATCCGCATGAACCTCCAAAAGTCAAGTGCAAGACCAAGGTAATGACACTCCTCTCTCTCTCTCTCTCTCTCTCTCTCTCTCTCTCTC